>NW_027489129.1:0-97759 GCF_050948215.1 Halictus rubicundus | reverse complement strand
AGGATAGGATAGGATATAGGATAGGATAGGACAGAGGATAGGATAGGGGATTTTATGGGATAGAAGATAGGATAGGATAGAGGATAGGATAGGATAGAGGATAGGATAGGATAGAGGATAGGATAGGATAGAGGATAGGGATAGGATATAGGATAGGATAGGACAGAGGATAGGATAGGGGATAGGATAGAGGATAGGATAGGATAGAGGATAGATAGGATAGATGATAGAGATAGGATAGAGGATAGGATAGGATAGAGGATAGGATAGGATATAGGATAGGATAGGACAGAGGATAGGATAGGGGATTTTATGGATAGAGGATAGGATAGGATAGAGTATAGGATAGGATATAGGATTAGGATAGGACAGAGAGATAGGATAGGGGATTTTATGGGATAGAAGATAGGATAGGATAGAGGATAGGATAGGATAGAGGATAGGATAGGATAGAGGATAGGATAGACGATAGGATAGGATAGAGGATAGGATAGGTTAGATGATAGGATAGTATAGAGGATAGGATAGAGGATAGGATAGGATAGAGGCTAGGATAGGTTATGAGGATACGATAGTATAGAGGATAGGATAGAGGATAGTATAGGATAGAGGATAGGATAGGATAGAGCATAGGATAGGATAGAGGATAGGATAGGATAGAGGATAGGATAGGATAGAGGATAGGATAGGATAGAGGATAGGATAGGATAGAGGATAGGATAGGATAGAGGATAGGATAGGATAGAGGGTAGGATAGGATAGAGGATTGGATAGGATATAGGATAGGATAGGACAGAGGATAGGATAGGGGATTTTATGGGATAGAAGATAGGATAGGATAGAGGATAGGATAGGATAGAGGATAGGATAGGATAGAGGATAGGATAGGATAGAGGATAGGATAGACGATAGGATAGGATAGAGGATAGGATAGGTTAGATGATAGGATAGTATAGAGGATAGGATAGAGGATAGGATAGGATAGAGGATAGGATAGGATAGAGTATAGGATAGGATATAGGATAGGATAGGACAGAGGATAGGATAGGGGATTTTATGGGATAGAAGATAGGATAGGATAGAGGATAGGGATAGGATAGAGGATAGGATAGGATAGAGGATAGGATAGGATAGAGGATAGGATAGACGATAGGATAGGATAGAGGATAGGATAGGGTTAGATGATAGGATAGTATAGAGGATAGGATAGAGGATAGGATAGGATAGAGGATAGGATAGGTTAGAGGATAGGATAGTATAGAGGATAGGATAGAGGATAGGATAGGATAGAGGATAGGATAGGATAGAGAATAGGATAGGATAGAGGATAGGATAGGATAGAGGATAGGATAGGATAGAGGATAGGATAGGATAGAGGATAGGATAGGATAGAGGATAGGATAGGATAGAGGATAGGATAGGATAGAGGATAGGATAGGATAGAGGATAGGATAGGATAGAGGATAGGATAGGATATAGGATAGGATAGGACAGAGGATAGGATAGGGGATTTTATGGATAGAAGATAGGATGGGATAGAGGATAAGATAGGATAGAGGATAGGATAGGATAGAGGATAGGATAGGATAGAGGATAGGATAGAGGATAGGATAGGTTAGATGATAGGATAGTATAGAGGATAGGATAGAGGATAGGATAGGATAGAGGATAGGATAGGTTAGTGGATAGGATAGTATAGAGGATAGGATAGAGGATAGGATAGGATAGAGGATAGGATAGGATAGAGGATAGGATAGGAAAGAGGATAGGATAGAGGATAAGATAGAGGATAGGATAGGATAGAGGATAGGATAGGATATAGGATAGGATAGGATAGAGGATAGGATAGGATAGAGGATAGGATAGGATAGAGGATAGGATAGGATAGAGGATAGGATAGGATTGAGGATAGGATAGGATAGAGGATAGGATAGGATAGGGGATAGGATAGGATAGAGGATAGGATAGGATAGAGGATAGGATAGGATAGAGGATAGGATAGGACAGAGGATATGATAGGATAGAGGATAGGACAGACGATAGTATAGGATAGAGGATAGGATAGGATAGAGGATTGGATAGGATAGAGGATAGGATAGGATAGAGGATAGGATAGGATAGGATAGAGGATAGGATAGGATAGAGGATAGGATAGGATATAGGATAGGATAGGTTAGAGGATAGGATAGGATAGAGGATAGGATAGGATACAGGATCGGATAGAGGATAGGATAGGATAGGAGGATGGTATAGAGGATAGGATAGAGGATCGGATAGAGGATAGGATAGGATAGAGGATGGTATAGAGGATAGGATAGAGGATAGGATAGGATAGAGGATAGGATTGGATAGAGGATAGGATAGGATAGAGGATAGGATAGGATAGAGGATAGGATAGGATAGAGGATAGGATAGGATAGAGGATAGGATAGACGATAGGATAGGATAGAGGATAGGATAGGTTAGATGATAGGATAGTATAGAGGATAGGATAGAGGATAGGATAGGATAGAGGATAGGATAGGATAGAGTATAGGATAGGATATAGGATAGGATAGGACAGAGGATAGGATAGGGGATTTTATGGATAGAAGATAGGATAGGATAGAGGATAGGATAGGATAGAGGATAGGATAGGATAGAGGATAGGATAGGATAGAGGATAGGATAGACGATAGGATAGGATAGAGGATAGGATAGGTTAGATGATAGGATAGTATAGAGGATAGGATAGAGGATAGGATAGGATAGAGGATAGGATAGGATAGAGGATAGGATAGGATAGAGGATAGGATAGGATAGAGGATAGGATAGGATATAGGATAGGATAGGACAGAGGATAGGATAGGGGATTTTATGGGATAGAGGATAGGATAGGATAGAGGATAGGATAGACGATAGGATAGGATAGAGGATAGGATAGGTTAGATGATAGGATAGTATAGAGATAGGAATAGAGGATAGGATAGGATAGAGGATAGGATAGGTTAGAGGATACGATAGTATAGAGGATAGGATAGAGGATAGTATAGGATAGAGGATAGGATAGGATAGAGCATAGGATAGGATAGAGGATAGGATAGGATAGAGGATAGGATAGGATAGAGGATAGGATAGGATAGAGGATAGGATAGGATAGAGGATAGGATAGGATAGAGGATAGGATAGGATAGAGGTAGGATAGGATAGAGGATAGGATAAGATATAGGATAGGATAGGACAGAGGATAGGATAGGGGATTTTATGGGATAGAAGATAGGTATAGGATAGAGGATAGGATAGGATAGAGGATAGGATAGATAGAGGATAGGATAGGATAGAGGATAGGATAGGATATAGGATAGGATAGGACAGAGGATAGGATAGGGATAGGATAGAGGATAGGATAGGATAGAGGATAGGATAGGATAGAGGATAGGATAGGATAGAGGATAGGATAGGATAGAGGATAGGATAGGATATAGGATAGGATAGGACAGAGGATAGGATAGGGGATTTTATGGGATAGAGGATAGGATAGGATAGAGTATAGGATAGGATATAGGATAGGATAGGACAGAGGATAGGATAGGGATTTTATGGGATAGAAGATAGGATAGGATAGAGGATAGGATAGGATAGAGATAGATAGGATAGAGGATAGGATAGACGATAGGATAGGATAGAGGATAGGATAGGTTAGATGATAGGATAGTATAGAGGATAGGATAGAGGATAGGATAGGTTAGAGGATACGATAGTATAGAGGATAGGATAGAGGATAGTATAGGATAGAGGATAGGATAGGATAGAGCATAGGATAGGATAGAGGATAGGATAGGATAGAGGATAGGATAGGATAGAGGATAGGATAGGATAGAGGATAGGATAGGATAGAGGGTAGGATAGGATAGAGGATTGGATAGGATATAGGATAGGATAGGACAGAGGATAGGATAGGGGATTTTATGGGATAGAAGATAGGATAGGATAGAGGATAGGATAGGATAGAGGATAGGATAGGATAGAGGATAGGATAGGATAGAGGATAGGATAGACGATAGGATAGGATAGAGGATAGGATAGGTTAGATGATAGGATAGTATAGAGGATAGGATAGAGGATAGGATAGGATAGAGTATAGGATAGGATATAGGATAGGATAGGACAGAGGATAGGATAGGGGATTTTATGGGATAGAAGATAGGATAGGATAGAGGATAGGATAGGATAGAGGATAGGATAGGATAGAGGATAGGATAGGATAGAGGATAGGATAGACGATAGGATAGGATAGAGGATAGGAATAGGTTAGATGATAGGATAGTATAGAGGATAGGATAGAGGATAGGATAGGATAGGGGATAGGATAGGTTAGAGGATAGGATAGTATAGAGGATAGGATAGAGGATAGGATAGGATAGAGGATAGGATAGGATAGAGAATAGGATAGGATAGAGGATAGGATAGGATAGAGGATAGGATAGGATAGAGGATAGGATAGGATAGAGGATAGGATAGGATAGAGGATAGGATAGGATAGAGGATAGGATAGGATAGAGGATAGGATAGGATAGAGGATAGATAGGATAGAGGATAGGATAGGATATAGGATAGGATAGGACAGAGGATAGGATAGGGGATTTTATGGGATAGAAGATAGGATGGATAGAGGATAAGATAGGATAGAGGATAGGATAGGATAGAGGATAGGATAGGATAGAGGATAGGATAGAGGATAGGATAGGTTAGATGATAGGATAGTATAGAGGATAGGATAGAGGATAGGATAGGATAGAGGATAGGATAGGTTAGAGGATAGGATAGTATAGAGGATAGGATAGAGGATAGGATAGGATAGAGGATAGGATAGGATAGAGGATAGGATAGGAAAGAGGATAGGATAGAGGATAAGATAGAGGATAGGATAGGATAGAGGATAGGATAGGATATAGGATAGGATAGGATAGAGGATAGGATAGGATAGAGGATAGGATAGGATAGAGGATAGGATAGGATAGAGGATAGGATAGGATGAGGGATAGGATAGGATAGAGGATAGGATAGGATAGGGGATAGGATAGGATAGAGGATAGGATAGGATAGAGGATAGGATAGGATAGAGGATAGGATAGGACAGAGGATATGATAGGATAGAGAGATAGGACAGACGATAGTATAGGATAGAGGATAGGATAGGATAGAGGATAGGATAGGATAGAGGATAGGATAGGATAGAGGATAGGATAGGATAGGATAGAGGATAGGATAGGATAGAGGATAGGATAGGATATAGGATAGGATAGGTTAGAGGATAGGATAGGATAGAGGATAGGATAGGATACAGGATCGGATAGAGGATAGGATAGGATAGAGGATGGTATAGAGGATAGGATAGGATAGAGGATCGGATAGAGGATAGGATAGGATAGAGGATGGTATAGAGGATAGGATAGAGGATAGGATAGGATAGAGGATAGGATAGGATAGAGGATAGGATAGGATAGAGGATAGGATAGGATAGAGGATAGGATAGGATAGAGGATAGGATAGGATAGAGGATAGGATAGGATAGAGGATAGGATAGGATAGAGGATAGGATAGGATAGAGGATAGGATAGGATAGAGGATAGGATAGGATAGAGGATAGGATAGGATAGAGGATAGGATAGGATAGAGGATAGGATAGGATAGAGGATAGGATAGGATAGAGGATAGGATAGGATAGGAGAGAGGATAGGATAGGATAGAGGATAGGATAGGATAGAGGATAGGATAGGATAGAGGATAGGATAGGATAGAGGATAGGATAGGATAGAGGATAGGATAGGATAGAGGATGGTATAGAGGATAGGATAGAGGATAGGATAGGATACGATAGAGGATAGGATAGATGATAGGATAGGATAGAGGATCTGATAGAGGGTAGGATAGGATAGAGGATAGGATAGGATAGAGGATAGGATAGGATAGTGGATCGGATAGAGGATAGGATAGGATAGAGGATAGGATAGGATAGAGGATAGGGTAGGATAGAGGATAGGATAGAATAGAGGATAGGATAGGATAGAGGATAGGATAGGATAGAGGATAGGATAGGATAGAGGATAGGATAGGATAGAGGATAGGATAGGAGAGAAGATAGGATAGGATATAGGATAGGATAGGTTAGAGGATAGGATAGGATAGAGGATAGGTTAGGATAGAGGATCGGATAGAGGATAGGATAGGATAGAGGATGGTATAGAGGATAGGATAGGATAGAGGATCGGATAGAGGATAGGATAGGATAGAGGATGGTATAGAGGATAGGATAGGATAGAGGATCGGATAGAGGATAGGATAGGATAGAGGATGGTATAAGAGGATAGGATAGAGGATAGGATAGGATAGAGGATAGGTTAGGATAGAGGATAGGATAGGATAGAGGATAGGATAGGATAGAGGATAGGATAGGATAGAGGATAGGATAGGATAGAGGATAGGGTAGGATAGAGGACGGATAGAGGATAGGATAGAGGATAGGATAGGATAGAGGATAGGATAAGGATAGAGGATAGGATAGGATAGATGATAGGATAGGATAGAGGATAGGATAGGTTAGAGGATAGGATAGGATAGAGGATAGGATAGGATATAGGATAGGATAGGACAGAGGATAGGATAGGGGATTTATGGGATAGAGGATAGGATAGGATAGAGGATAGGATAGGATAGAGTATAGGATAGGATATAGGATAGGATAGGACAGAGGATACGATGGGAATTTTATGGGATAGAAGATAGGATAGGATAGAGGATAGGATAGGATAGAGATAGGATAGGATAGAGGATAGGATAGACGATAGGATAGGATAGAGGATAGGATAGGTTAGATGATAGGATAGTATAGAGGATAGGATAGAGGATAGGATAGGATAGAGGATAGGATAGTTAGAGGATAGGATAGTATAGAGGATAGGATAGAGGATAGGATAGGATAGAGGATAGGATAGGATAGAGCATAGGATAGGATAGAGGATAGGATAGGATAGAGGATAGGATAGGATAGAGGATAGGATAGGATAGAGGATAGGATAGGATAGAGGGATATGATAGGATAGAGGATAGGATAGGATAGAGGGTAGGATAGGATAGAGGATAGGATAGGATATAGGATAGGATAGGACAGAGGATAGGATAGGGGATTTTATGGATAGAAGATAGGATAGAGGATAGGATAGGATAGAGGATAGGATAGGATAGAGGATAGGATAGGATAGAGGATAGGATAGACGATAGGATAGGATAGAGGATAGGATAGGTTAGATGATAGGATAGTATAGAGGATAGGATAGAGGGATGGGATAGGATAGAGGCTAGGATAGGATAGAGTATAGGATAGGATATAGGATAGGATAGGACAGAGGATAGGATAGGGGATTTTATGGGATAGAAGATAGGATAGGATAGAGGATAGGATAGGATAGAGGATAGGATAGGATAGAGGATAGGATAGGATAGAGGATAGGATAGGATAGAGGATAGGATAGACGATAGGATAGATAGAGGATAGGATAGGTTAGATGATAGGATAGTATAGAGGATAGGATAGAGGATAGGATAGGATAGAGGATAGGATAGGTTAGAGGATAGGATAGGATATAGGATAGGATAGGACAGAGGATAGGATAGGGGATTTATGGATAGACGATAGGATAGGATAGAGATAGGATAGGATAGAGTATAGGATAGGATATAGGATAGGATAGGACAGAGGATAGGAAAGGGGATTTTATGGGATAGAAGATAGGATAGGATAGAGGATAGGATAGGATAGAGGATAGGATAGGATAGAGGATAGGATAGACGATAGGATAGGATAGAGGATAGGATAGGTTAGATGATAGGATAGTATAGAGGATAGGATAGAGGATAGGATAGGATAGAGGATAGGATAGGTTAGAGGATAGGATAGTATAGAGGATAGGATAGAGGATAGGATAGGATAGAGGATAGGATAGGATAGAGCATAGGATAGGATAGAGGATAGGATAGGATAGAGGATAGGATAGGATAGAGGATAGGATAGGATAGAGGATAGGATAGGATAGAGGATAGGATAGGATAGAGGATAGGATAGGATAGAGGGTAGGATAGGATAGAGGATAGGATAGGATATAGGATAGGATAGGACAGAGGATAGGATAGGGGATTTTATGGGATAGAAGATAGGATAGGATAGAGGATAGGATAGGATAGAGGATAGGATAGGATAGAGGATAGGATAGGATAGAGGATAGGATAGGATAGAGGATAGGATAGGATAGAGGATAGGATAGGATAGAGGATAGGATAGACGATAGGATAGGATAGAGGATAGGATAGGTTAGATGATAGGATAGTATAGAGGATAGGATAGAGGATAGGATAGGATAGAGGATAGGATAGGTTAGAGGATAGGATAGGATATAGGATAGGATAGGACAGAGGATAGGATAGGGGATTTTATGGGATAGAGGATAGGATAGGATAGAGGATAGGATAGGATATAGGATAGGATAGGACAGAGGATAGGATAGGGGATTTTATGGGATAGAAGATAGTATAGGATAGAGGATAGGATAGGATAGAGGATAGGATAGGATAGAGGATAGGATAGGATAGAGGATAGGATAGACGATAGGATAGGATAGAGGATAGGATAGGTTAGATGATAGGATAGTATAGAGGATAGGATAGAGGATAGGATAGGATAGAGGATAGGATAGGATAGAGCATAGGATAGGATAGAGGATAGGATAGGATAGAGGGTAGGATAGGATAGAGGATAGGATAGGATATAGGATAGGATAGGACAGAGGATAGGATAGGGGATTTTATGGGATAGAAGATAGGATAGGATAGAGGATAGGATAGGATAGAGGATAGGATAGGATAGAGGATAGGATAGGATAGAGGATAGGATAGGATAGAGGATAGGATAGGATAGAGGATAGGATAGGATAGAGGGTAGGATAGGATAGAGGATAGGATAGGATATAGGATAGGATAGGACAGAGGATAGGATAGGGGATTTTATGGGATAGAAGATAGGATAGGATAGAGGATAGGATAGGATAGAGGATAGGATAGGATAGAGGATAGGATAGGATAGAGGATAGGATAGGATAGAGGATAGGATAGGATAGAGGATAGGATAGACGATAGGATAGGATAGAGGATAGGATAGGTTAGATGATAGGATAGTATAGAGGATAGGATAGAGGATAGGATAGGATAGAGGATAGGATAGGTTAGAGGATAGGATAGGATATAGGATAGGATAGGACAGAGGATAGGATAGGGGATTTTATGGGATAGAGGATAGGATAGGATAGAGGATAGGATAGGATAGAGTATAGGATAGGATATAGGATAGGATAGGACAGAGGATAGGATAGGGGATTTTATGGGATAGAAGATAGGATAGGATAGAGGATAGGATAGGATAGAGGATAGGATAGGATAGAGGATAGGATAGACGATAGGATAGGATAGAGGATAGGATAGGTTAGATGATAGATAGGATAGAGGATAGGATAGGTTAGATGATAGGATAGTATAGAGGATAGGATAGAGGATAGGATAGGATAGAGGATAGGATAGGATAGAGCATAGGATAGGATAGAGGATAGGATAGGATAGAGGGTAGGATAGGATAGAGGATAGGATAGGATATAGCATAGGATAGGACAGAGGATAGGATAGGGGATTTTATGGGATAGAAGATAGGATAGGATAGAGGATAGGATAGGATAGAGGATAGGATAGGATAGAGGATAGGATAGGATAGAGGATAGGATAGGATAGAGGATAGGATAGGATAGAGGATAGGATAGACGATAGGATAGGATAGAGGATAGGATAGGTTAGATGATAGGATAGTATAGAGGATAGGATAGAGGATAGGATAGGATAGAGGATAGGATAGGATAGAGGATAGGATAGGTTAGAGGATAGGATAGGATATAGGATAGGATAGGACAGAGGATAGGATAGGGGATTTTATGGGATAGAGGATAGGATAGGATAGAGGATAGGATAGGATAGAGTATAGGATAGGATATAGGATAGGATAGGACAGAGGATAGGATAGGGGATTTTATGGGATAGAAGATAGGATAGGATAGAGGATAGGATAGGATAGAGGATAGGATAGGATAGAGGATAGGATAGGATAGATGATAGGATAGGATAGAGGATAGGGTAGGATAGAGGATGGTATAGAGGATAGGATAGAGGATAGGATAGGATAGAGGATAGGATAGGTTAGAGGATAGGATAGTATAGAGGATCGGATAGAGGATAGGATAGGATAGAGGATAGGATAGGATAGAGGATAGGATAGGATAGGATAGGATAGAGGATAGGATAGGATAGAGGATAGGATAGGATAGAGGATAGGATAGGATAGAGGATAGGATAGGATAGAGGATAGGATAGGATAGAGGATAGGATAGGATAGAGGATAGGATAGGATAGGATAGAGGATAGGATAGGATAGAGGATAGGATAGGATAGAGGATAGGATAGGATAGGATAGAGGATAGGATAGGATAGAGGATAGGATAGGATAGAGGATAGGATAGGATAGAGGATAGGATAGGATAGAGGATAGGATAGGATAGAGGATGGTATAGAGGATAGGATAGAGGATAGGATAGGATACGATAGAGGATAGGATAGATGATAGGATAGGATAGAGGATCTGATAGAGGGTAGGATAGGATAGAGGATAGGATAGGATAGAGGATAGGATAGGATAGTGGATCGGATAGAGGATAGGATAGGATAGAGGATAGGATAGGATAGAGGATAGGATAGGATAGAGGATAGGATAGGATAGAGGATAGGATAGGATAGAGGATAGGATAGGATAGAGGATAGGATAGGATAGAGGATAGGATAGGATAGAGGATAGGATAGGATAGAAGATAGGATAGGATATAGGATAGGATAGGTTAGAGGATAGGATAGGATAGAGGATAGGATAGGATAGAGGATCGGATAGAGGATAGGATAGGATAGAGGATGGTATAGAGGATAGGATAGGATAGAGGATCGGATAGAGGATAGGATAGGATAGAGGATGGTATAGAGGATAGGATAGGATAGAGGATCGGATAGAGGATAGGATAGGATAGAGGATGGTATAGAGGATAGGATAGAGGATAGGATAGGATAGAGGATAGGTTAGGATAGAGGATAGGATAGGATAGAGGATAGGATAGGATAGAGGATAGGATAGGATAGAGGATAGGATAGGATAGAGGATAGGATAGGATAGAGGATAGGGTAGGATAGAGGACGGTATAGAGGATAGGATAGAGGATAGGATAGGATAGAGGATAGGATAGGATAGAGGATAGGATAGGATAGATGATAGGATAGGATAGAGGATAGGATAGGATAGAGGATAGGATAGGATACGATAGAGGATAGGATAGATGATAGGATAGGATAGAGGATCTGATAGAGGATAGGATAGGATAGAGGATAGGATAGGATAGAGGATAGGATAGGATAGTGGATCGGATAGAGGATAGGATAGGATAGAGGATAGGATAGGATAGAGGATAGGATAGGATAGAGGATAGGATAGGATATAGGATAGGATAGGACAGAGGATAGGATAGGGGATTTTATGGGATAGAGGATAGGATAGGATAGAGGATAGGATAGGATAGAGTATAGGATAGGATATAGGATAGGATAGGACAGAGGATACGATAGGGGATTTTATGGGATAGAAGATAGGATAGGATAGAGGATAGGATAGGATAGAGGATAGGATAGGATAGAGGATAGGATAGGATAGAGGATAGGATAGACGATAGGATAGGATAGAGGATAGGATAGGATAGAGGATAGGATAGGATAGAGGATATGATAGGATAGAGGATAGGATAGGATAGAGGGTAGGATAGGATAGAGGATAGGATAGGATATAGGATAGGATAGGACAGAGGATAGGATAGGGGATTTTATGGGATAGAAGATAGGATAGGATAGAGGATAGGATAGGATAGAGGATAGGATAGGATAGAGGATAGGATAGACGATAGGATAGGATAGAGGATAGGATAGGTTAGATGATATTATAGTATAGAGGATAGGATAGAGGATGGGATAGGATAGAGGATAGGATAGGATAGATTATAGGATAGGATATAGGATAGGATAGGACAGAGGATAGGATAGGGGATTTTATGGGATAGAAGATAGGATAGGATAGAGGATAGGATAGGATAGAGGATAGGATAGGATAGAGGATAGGATAGGATAGAGGATAGGATAGACGATAGGATAGGATAGAGGATAGGATAGGTTAGATGATAGGATAGTATAGAGGATAGGATAGAGGATAGGATAGGATAGAGGATAGGATAGGTTAGAGGATAGGATAGGATAGAGTATAGGATAGGATATAGGATAGGATAGGACAGAGGATAGGATAGGGGATTTTATGGGATAGAAGATAGGATAGGATAGAGGATAGGATAGGATAGAGGATAGGATAGACGATAGGATAGGATAGAGGATAGGATAGGTTAGATGATAGGATAGTATAGAGGATAGGATAGAGGATAGGATAGGATAGAGGATAGGATAGGTTAGAGGATATGATAGTATAGAGGATAGGATAGAGGATAGGATAGGATAGAGGATAGGATAGGATAGAGCATAGGATAGGATAGAGGATAGGATATGATAGAGGATAGGATAGGATAGAGGATAGGATAGGATAGAGGATAGGATAGGATAGAGGATAGGATAGGATAGAGGATAGGATAGGATAGAGGGTAGGATAGGATAGAAGATAGGATAGGATATAGGATAGGATAGGACAGAGGATAGGATAGGGGATTTTATGGGATAGAAGATAGGATAGGATAGAGGATAGGATAGGATAGAGGATAGGATAGGATAGAGGATAGGATAGGATAGAGGATAGGATAGGATAGAGGATAGGATAGGATAGAGGATAGGATAGGATAGAGGATAGGATAGACGATAGGATAGGATAGAGGATAGGATAGGTTACAGGATAGGATAGGATATAGGATAGGATAGAGGATAGGATAGGTTAGAGGATAGGATAGGATATAGGATAGGATAGGACAGAGGATAGGATAGGGGATTTTATGGGATAGAGGATAGGATAGGATAGAGGATAGTATAGGATAGAGTATAGGATAGGATATAGGATAGGATAGGACAGAGGATAGGATAGGGGATTTTATGGGATAGAAGATAGGATAGGATAGAGGATAGGATAGGATAGAGGATAGGATAGGATAGAGGATAGGATAGACGATAGGATAGGATAGAGGATAGGATAGGTTAGATGATAGGATAGTATAGAGGATAGGATAGAGGATAGGATAGGATAGAGAAGAGGATAGGTTAGAGGATAGGATAGTATAGAGGATAGGATAGAGGATAGGATAGGATAGAGGATAGGATAGGATAGAGCATAGGATAGGATAGAGGATAGGATAGGATAGAGGATAGGATAGGATAGAGGATAGGATAGGATAGAGGATAGGATAGGATAGAGGGTAGGATAGGATAGAGGATACGATAGGATATAGGATAGGATAGGACAGAGGATAGGATAGGGGATTTTATGGGATAGAAGATAGGATAGGATAGAGGATAGGATAGGATAGAGGATAGGATAGGATAGAGGATAGGATAGGATAGAGGATAGGATAGGATAGAGGATAGGATAGGATAGAGGATAGGATAGGATAGAGGATAGGATAGGATAGAGGATAGGGTAGGATAGAGGATGGTATAGAGGATAGGATAGAGGATAGGATAGGATAGAGGATAGGATAGGATAGATGATAGGATAGGATAGAGGATGGGATAGGATAGAGGATAGGATAGGATACGATAGAGGATAGGATAGATGATAGGATAGGATAGAGGATCTGATAGAGGATAGGATAGGATAGAGGATAGGATAGGATAGAGGATAGGATAGGATAGTGGATCGGATAGAGGATAGGATAGGATAGAGGATAGGATAGGATAGTGGATCGGATAGAGGATAGGATAGGATAGTGGATCGGATAGAGGATAGGATAGAATAGAGGATAGGATAGGATAGAGGATAGGATAGGATAGAGGATAGGATAGGATAGAGGATAGGATAGGATAGAGGATAGGATAGGATAGAGGATAGGATAGGATAGAGGGTAGGATAGGATAGAGGATAGGATAGGATATAGGATAGGATAGGACAGAGGATAGGATAGGGGATTTTATGGGATAGAAGATAGGATAGGATAGAGGATAGGATAGGATAGAGGATAGGATAGGATAGAGGATAGGATAGGATAGAGGATAGGATAGGATAGAGGATAGGATAGGATAGAGGATAGGATAGGATAGAGGATAGGATAGGATAGAGGATAGGATAGGATAGAGGATAGGATAGGATAGAGGATAGGATAGGATAGAGGATAGGATAGGATAGTGGATCGGATAGAGGATAGGATAGGATAGAGGATAGGATAGGATAGGATAGAGGATAGGATAGGATAGAGGATAGGATAGGATAGAGGATAGGATAGGATAGAGGATAGGATAGGATAGAGGATAGGATAGGATAGGATAGAGGATAGGATAGGATAGAGGATAGGATAGGATAGAGGATAGGATAGGATAGAGGATAGGATAGGATAGAGGATAGGATAGGATAGAGGATAGGATAGGATAGAGGATAGGATAGGATAGAGGATAGGATAGGATAGAGGATAGGATAGGATAGAGGATGGTATAGAGGATAGGATAGAGGATAGGATAGGATACGATAGAGGAAAGGATAGATGATAGGATAGGATAGAGGATCTGATAGAGGGTAGGATAGGATAGAGGATAGGATAGGATAGAGGATAGGATAGGATAGTGGATCGGATAGAGGATAGGATAGGATAGAGGATAGGATAGGATAGAGGATAGGATAGGATAGAGGATAGGATAGGATAGAGGATAGGACAGGATAGAGGATCGGATAGAGGATAGGGATAGGATAGAGGATGGTATAGAGGATAGGATAGGATAGAGGATCGGATAGAGGATAGGATAGGATAGAGGATGGTATAGAGGATAGGATAGGATAGAGGATCGGATAGAGGATAGGATAGGATAGAGGATGGTATAGAGGATAGGATAGAGGATAGGTTAGGATAGAGGATGGGATAGGATAGAGGATAGGATAGGATAGAGGATAGGATAGGATAGAGGATAGGATAGGATAGAGGATAGGATAGGATAGAGGATAGGGTAGGATAGAGGACGGTATAGAGGATAGGATAGAGGATAGGATAGGATAGAGGATAGGATAGGATAGAGGATAGGATAGGATAGATGATAGGATAGGATAGAGGATAGGATAGGTTAGAGGATAGGATAGGATATAGGATAGGATAGGACAGAGGATAGGATAGGGGATTTTATGGGATAGAGGATAGGATAGGATAGAGGATAGGATAGGATAGAGTATAGGATAGGATATAGGATAGGATAGGACAGAGGATAGGATAGGGGATTTTATGGGATAGAAGATAGGATAGGATAGAGGATAGGATAGGATAGAGGATAGGATAGGATAGAGGATAGGATAGACGATAGGATAGGATAGAGGATAGGATAGGTTAGATGATAGGATAGTATAGAGGATAGGATAGAAGATAGGATAGGATAGAGAAGAGGATAGGTTAGAGGATAGGATAGTATAGAGGATAGGATAGAGGATAGGATAGGATAGAGGATAGGATAGGATAGAGCATAGGATAGGATAGAGGATAGGATAGGATAGAGGATAGGATAGGATAGAGGATAGGATAGGATAGAGGATAGGATAGGATAGAGGATAGGATAGGATAGAGGGTAGGATAGGATAGAGGATAGGATAGGATATAGGATAGGATAGGACAGAGGATAGGATAGGGGATTTTATGGGATAGAAGATAGGATAGGATAGAGGATAGGATAGGATAGAGTATAGGATAGGATATAGGATAGGATAGGACAGAGGATACGATAGGGGATTTTATGGGATAGAAGATAGGATAGGATAGAGGATAGGATAGGATAGAGGATAGGATAGACGATAGGATAGGATAGAGGATAGGATAGGTTAGATGATAGGATAGTATAGAGGATAGGATAGAGGATAGGATAGGATAGAGGATAGGATAGGTTAGAGGATAGGATAGTATAGAGGATAGGATAGAGGATAGGATAGGATAGAGGATAGGATAGGATAGAGCATAGGATAGGATAGAGGATAGGATAGGATAGAGGATAGGATAGGATAGAGGATAGGATAGGATAGAGGATAGGATAGGATAGAGGATATGATAGGATAGAGGATAGGATAGGATAGAGGATAGGATAGGATAGAGTATAGGATAGGATATAGGATAGGATAGGACAGAGGATAGGATAGGGGATTTTATGGGATAGAAGATAGGATAGGATAGAGGATAGGATAGGATAGAGGATAGGATAGACGATAGGATAGGATAGAGGATAGGATAGGTTAGATGATAGGATAGTATAGAGGATAGGATAGAGGATAGGATAGGATAGAGGATAGGATAGGTTAGAGGATAGGATAGTATAGAGGATAGGATAGAGGATAGGATAGGATAGAGGATAGGATAGGATAGAGCATAGGATAGGATAGAGGATAGGATAGGATAGAGGATAGGATAGGATAGAGGATAGGATAGGATAGAGGATAGGATAGGATAGAGGATAGGATAGGATAGAGGATAGGATAGGATAGAGGGTAGGATAGGATAGAGGATAGGATAGGATATAGGATAGGATAGGACAGAGGATAGGATAGGGGATTTTATGGGATAGAAGATAGGATAGGATAGAGGATAGGATAGGATAGAGGATAGGATAGGATAGAGGATAGGATAGGATAGAGGATAGGATAGGATTGAGGATAGGATAGACGATAGGATAGTATAGAGGATAGGATAGGTTAGATGATAGGATAGTATAGAGGATAGGATAGAGGATAGGATAGGATAGAGGATAGGATAGGATAGAGGATAGGATAGGTTAGAGGATAGGATAGGATATAGGATAGGATAGGACAGAGGATAGGATAGGGGATTTTATGGGATAGAGGATAGGATAGGATAGAGGATAGGATAGGATAGAGTATAGGATAGGATATAGGATAGGATAGGACAGAGGATAGGATAGGGGATTTTATGGGATAGAAGATAGGATAGGATAGAGGATAGGATAGGATAGAGGATAGGATAGGATAGAGGATAGGATAGACGATAGGATAGGATAGAGGATAGGATAGGATAGATGATAGGATAGGATAGAGGATCTGATAGAGGATAGGATAGGATAGAGGATAGGATAGGATAGAGGATAGGATAGGATAGAGGATAGGATAGGATAGTGGATCGGATAGAGGATAGGATAGGATAGAGGATAGGATAGGATAGTGGATCGGATAGAGGATAGGATAGGATAGTGGATCGGATAGAGGATAGGATAGAATAGAGGATAGGATAGGATAGAGGATAGGATAGGATAGAGGATAGGATAGGATAGAGGATAGGATAGGATAGAGGATAGGATAGGATAGAGGATAGGATAGGCTAGAGGATAGGATAGGATAGAGGGTAGGATAGGATAGAGGATAGGATAGGATATAGGATAGGATAGGACAGAGGATAGGATAGGGGATTTTATGGGATAGAAGATAGGATAGGATAGAGGATAGGATAGGATAGAGGATAGGATAGGATAGAGGATAGGATAGGATAGAGGATAGGATAGGATAGAGGATAGGATAGGATAGAGGATAGGATAGGATAGAGGATAGGATAGGATAGAGGATAGGGTAGGATAGAGGATGGTATAGAGGATAGGATAGAGGATAGGATAGGATAGAGGATAGGATAGGATAGATGATAGGATAGGATAGAGGATGGGATAGGATAGAGGATAGGATAGGATACGATAGAGGATAGGATAGATGATAGGATAGGATGGAGGATCTGATAGAGGATAGGATAGGATAGAGGATAGGATAGGATAGAGGATAGGATAGGATAGAGGATAGGATAGGATAGTGGATCGGATAGAGGATAGGATAGGATAGAGGATAGGATAGGATAGGATAGAGGATAGGATAGGATAGAGGATAGGATAGGATAGAGGATAGGATAGGATAGAGGATAGGATAGGATAGGATAGAGGATAGGATAGGATAGAGGATAGGATAGGATAGAGGATAGGATAGGATAGAGGATAGGATAGGATAGAGGATAGGATAGGATAGAGGATAGGATAGGATAGAGGATAGGATAGGATAGAGGATGGTATAGAGGATAGGATAGAGGATAGGATAGGATACGATAGAGGATAGGATAGATGATAGGATAGGATAGAGGATCTGATAGAGGGTAGGATAGGATAGAGGATAGGATAGGATAGAGGATAGGATAGGATAGTGGATCGGATAGAGGATAGGATAGGATAGAGGATAGGATAGGATAGAGGATCGGATAGAGGATAGGGATAGGATAGAGGATGGTATAGAGGATAGGATAGGATAGAGGATCGGATAGAGGATAGGATAGGATAGAGGATAGGATAGGATAGAGGATAGGATAGGATAGTGGATCGGATAGAGGATAGGATAGGATAGAGGATAGGATAGGATAGAGGATAGGATAGGATAGAGGATCGGATAGAGGATAGGGATAGGATAGAGGATGGTATAGAGGATAGGATAGGATAGAGGATCGGATAGAGGATAGGATAGGATAGAGGATGGTATAGAGGATAGGATAGGATAGAGGATCGGATAGAGGATAGGATAGGATAGAGGATGGTATAGAGGATAGGATAGAGGATAGGTTAGGATAGAGGATGGGATAGGATAGAGGATAGGATAGGATAGAGGATAGGATAGGATAGAGGATAGGATAGGATAGAGGATAGGATAGGATAGAGGATAGGGTAGGATAGAGGACGGTATAGAGGATAGGATAGAGGATAGGATAGGATAGAGGATAGGATAGGATAGAGGATAGGATAGGATAGATGATAGGATAGGATAGAGGATAGGATAGGATAGAGGATAGGATAGGATAGAGGATAGGATAGGATAGTGGATCGGATAGAGGATAGGATAGGATAGAGGATAGGATAGGATAGAGGATAGGATAGGATAGAGGATAGGATAGGATATAGGATAGGATAGGACAGAGGATAGGATAGGGGATTTTATGGGATAGATGATAGGATAGGATAGAGGATAGGATAGGATAGAGTACAGGATAGGATATAGGATAGGATAGGACAGAGGATACGATAGGGGATTTTATGGGATAGAAGATAGGATAGGATAGAGGATAGGATAGGATAGAGGATAGGATAGGATAGAGGATAGGATAGACGATAGGATAGGATAGAGGATAGGATAGGTTAGATGATAGGGTAGTATAGAGGATAGGATAGAGGATAGGATAGGATAGAGGATAGGATAGGATAGAGGATAGGATAGGATAGAGGATAGGATAGGATAGTGGATCGGATAGAGGATAGGATAGGATAGAGGATAGGATAGGATAGGATAGAGGATAGGATAGGATAGAGGATAGGATAGGATAGAGGATAGGATAGGATAGAGGATAGGATAGGATAGGATAGAGGATAGGATAGGATAGAGGATAGGATAGAGGATAGGATAGGATAGAGGATAGGATAGGATAGGATAGAGGATAGGATAGGATAGAGGATAGGATAGGATAGAGGATAGGATAGGATAGAGGATAGGATAGGATAGAGGATAGGATAGGATAGAGGATAGGATAGGATAGAGGATAGGATAGGATAGAGGATAGGATAGGATAGAGGATGGTATAGAGGATAGGATAGAGGATAGGATAGGATACGATACAGGATAGGATAGATGATAGGATAGGATAGAGGATCTGATAGAGGGTAGGATAGGATAGAGGATAGGATAGGATAGAGGATAGGATAGGATAGTGGATCGGATAGAGGATAGGATAGGATAGAGGATAGGATAGGATAGAGGATAGGATAGGATAGAGGATAGGATAGAGGATAGGGATAGGATAGAGGATGGTATAGAGGATAGGATAGGATAGAGGATCGGATAGAGGATAGGATAGGATAGAGGATGGTATAGAGGATAGGATAGGATAGAGGATCGGATAGAGGATAGGATAGGATAGAGGATGGTATAGAGGATAGGATAGAGGATAGGATAGGATAGAGGATAGGTTAGGATAGAGGATGGGATAGGATAGAGGATAGGATAGGATAGAGGATAGGATAGGATAGAGGATAGGATAGGATAGAGGATAGGATAGGATAGAGGATAGGGTAGGATAGAGGACGGTATAGAGGATAGGATAGAGGATAGGATAGGATAGAGGATAGGATAGGATAGAGGATAGGATAGGATAGATGATAGGATAGGATAGAGGATAGGATAGGATAGAGGATAGGATAGGATAGAGGATAGGATAGGATAGTGGATCGGATAGAGGATAGGATAGGATAGAGGATAGGATAGGATAGAGGATAGGATAGGATAGAGGATAGGATAGGATATAGGATAGGATAGGACAGAGGATAGGATAGGGGATTTTATGGGATAGATGATAGGATAGGATAGAGGATAGGATAGGATAGAGTACAGGATAGGATATAGGATAGGATAGGACAGAGGATACGATAGGGGATTTTATGGGATAGAAGATAGGATAGGATAGAGGATAGGATAGGATAGAGGATAGGATAGGATAGAGGATAGGATAGGACGATAGGATAGGATAGAGGATAGGATAGGTTAGATGATAGGGTAGTATAGAGGATAGGATAGAGGATAGGATAGGATAGAGGATAGGATAGGATAGAGGATAGGATAGGATAGAGGATAGGATAGGATAGTGGATCGGATAGAGGATAGGATAGGATAGAGGATAGGATAGGATAGGATAGAGGATAGGATAGGATAGAGGATAGGATAGGATAGAGGATAGGATAGGATAGAGGATAGGATAGGATAGGATAGAGGATAGGATAGGATAGAGGATAGGATAGAGGATAGGATAGGATAGAGGATAGGATAGGATAGGATAGAGGATAGGATAGGATAGAGGATAGGATAGGATAGAGGATAGGATAGGATAGAGGATAGGATAGGATAGAGGATAGGATAGGATAGAGGATAGGATAGGATAGAGGATAGGATAGGATAGAGGATGGTATAGAGGATAGGATAGAGGATAGGATAGGATACGATACAGGATAGGATAGATGATAGGATAGGATAGAGGATCTGATAGAGGGTAGGATAGGATAGAGGATAGGATAGGATAGAGGATAGGATAGGATAGTGGATCGGATAGAGGATAGGATAGGATAGAGGATAGGATAGGATAGAGGATAGGATAGGATAGAGGATAGGATAGGATAGAGGATAGGATAGGATAGAGGATCGGATAGGATAGAGGATAGGATAGGATATAGGATAGGATAGGACAGAGGATAGGATAGGGGATTTTATGGGATAGAAGATAGGATAGGATAGAGGATAGGATAGGATAGAGGATAGGATAGGATAGAGGATAGGATAGACGATAGGATAGGATAGAGGATAGGATAGGTTAGATGATAGGATAGTATAGAGGATAGGATAGAGGATAGGATAGGATAGAGGATAGGATAGGATAGAGTATAGGATAGGATATAGGATAGGATAGGACAGAGGATAGGATAGGGGATTTTATGGATAGAAGATAGGATAGGATAGAGGATAGGATAGGATAGAGGATAGGATAGGATAGAGGATAGGATAGGATAGAGGATAGGATAGGATAGAGGATAGGATAGGATAGAGGATAGGATAGACGATAGGATAGGATAGAGGATAGGATAGGTTAGATGATAGGATAGTATAGAGGATAGGATAGAGGATAGGATAGGATAGAGTATAGGATAGGATATAGGATAGGATAGGACAGAGGATAGGATAGGGGATTTTATGGGATAGAAGATAGGATAGGATAGAGGATAGGATAGGATAGAGGATGGTATAGAGGATAGGATAGAGGATAGGATAGGATAGAGGATAGGTTAGGATAGAGGATAGGATAGGATAGAGGATAGGATAGGATAGAGGATAGGATAGGATAGAGGATAGGATAGCATAGAGGATAGGATAGGATAGAGGATAGGGTAGGATAGAGGACGGTATAGAGGATAGGATAGAGGATAGGATAGGATAGAGGATAGGATAGGATAGTGGATCGGATAGAGGATAGGATAGGATAGAGGATAGGATAGGATAGAGGATAGGATAGGATAGAGGATAGGATAGGATAGAGGATAGGATAGGATAGAGGATAGGATAGGATATAGGATAGGATAGGACAGAGGATAGGATAGGGGATTTTATGGGATAGAGGATAGGATAGGATAGAGGATAGGATAGGATAGAGTATAGGATAGACGATAGGATAGGATAGAGGATAGGATAGGATAGAGGATAGGATAGGATAGAGGATAGGATAGACGATAGGATAGGATAGAGGATAGGATAGGTTAGATGATAGGATAGTATAGAGGATAGGATAGAGGATAGGATAGGATAGAGGATAGGATAGGTTAGAGGATAGGATAGTATAGAGGATAGGATAGAGGATAGGATAGGATAGAGCATAGGATAGGATAGAGGATAGGATAGGATAGAGGATAGGATAGGATAGAGGATAGGATAGGATAGAGGATAGGATAGGATAGAGGATATGATAGGATAGAGGATAGGATAGGATAGAGGATAGGATAGGATAGAGTATAGGATAGGATATAGGATAGGATAGGACAGAGGATAGGATAGGGGATTTTATGGGATAGAAGATAGGATAGGATAGAGGATAGGATAGGATAGAGGATAGGATAGGATAGAGGATAGGATAGACGATAGGATAGGATAGAGGATAGGATAGGTTAGATGATAGGATAGTATAGAGGATAGGATAGAGGATAGGATAGGATAGAGGATAGGATAGGTTAGAGGATAGGATAGTATAGAGGATAGGATAGAGGATACGATAGGATAGAGGATAGGATAGGATAGAGCATAGGATAGGATAGAGGATAGGATAGGATAGAGGATAGGATAGGATAGAGGATAGGATAGGATAGAGGATAGGATAGGATAGAGGATAGGATAGGATAGAGGATAGGATAGGATAGAGGGTAGGATAGGATAGAGGATAGGATAGGATATCGGATAGGATAGGACAGAGGATAGGATAGGGGATTTTATGGGATAGAAGATAGGATAGGATAGAGGATAGGATAGGATAGAGGATAGGATAGGATAGAGGATAGGATAGGATAGAGGATAGGATAGACGATAGGATAGGATAGAGGATAGGATAGGTTAGATGATAGGATAGTATAGAGGATAGGATAGAGGATAGGATAGGATAGAGGATAGGATAGGTTAGAGGATAGGATAGGATATAGGATAGGATAGGACAGAGGATAGGATAGGGGATTTTATGGGATAGAGGATAGGATAGGATAGAGGATAGGATAGGATAGAGTATAGGATAGGATATAGGATAGGATAGGACAGAGGATAGGATAGGGGATTTTATGGGATAGAAGATAGGATAGGATAGAGGATAGGATAGGATAGAGGATAGGATAGGATAGAGGATAGGATAGACGATAGGATAGGATAGAGGATAGGATAGACGATAGGATAGGATAGAGGATAGGATAGGTTAGATGATAGGATAGTATAGAGGATAGGATAGAGGATAGGATAGGATAGAGAAGAGGATAGGTTAGAGGATAGGATAGTATAGAGGATAGGATAGAGGATAGGATAGGATAGAGGATAGGATAGGATAGAGCATAGGATAGGATAGAGGATAGGATAGGATAGAGGATAGGATAGGATAGAGGATAGGATAGGATAGAGGATAGGATAGGATAGAGGATAGGATAGGATAGAGGGTAGGATAGGATAGAGGATAGGATAGGATATAGGATAGGATAGGACAGAGGATAGGATAGGGGATTTTATGGGATAGAAGATAGGATAGGATAGAGGATAGGATAGGATAGAGGATAGGATAGGATAGAGGATAGGATAGGATAGAGGATAGGATAGGATAGAGGATAGGATAGGATAGAGGATAGGATAGGATAGAGGATAGGGTAGGATAGAGGATGGTATAGAGGATAGAATAGAGGATAGGATAGGATAGAGGATAGGATAGGATAGATGATAGGATAGGATAGAGGATGGGATAGGATAGAGGATAGGATAGGATACGATAGAGGATAGGATAGATGATAGGATAGGATAGAGGATCTGATAGAGGATAGGATAGGATAGAGGATAGGATAGGATAGAGGATAGGATAGGATAGAGGATAGGATAGGATATAGGATAGGATAGGACAGAGGATAGGATAGGGGATTTTATGGGATAGATGATAGGATCGGATAGAGGATAGGATAGGATAGAGGATAGGATAGGATAGAGGATAGGGTAGGATAGAGGATAGGATAGGATAGAGGATAGGATAGGATAGAGGATAGGATAGGATAGAGGATAGGATAGGATAGAGGATAGGATAGGATAGAGGGTAGGATAGGATAGAGGATAGGATAGGATATAGGATAGGATAGGACAGAGGATAGGATAGGGGATTTTATGGGATAGAAGATAGGATAGGATAGAGGATAGGATAGGATAGAGGATAGGATAGGATAGAGGATAGGATAGGATAGAGGATAGGATAGGATAGAGGATAGGATAGGATAGAGGATAGGATAGGATAGAGGATAGGATAGGATAGAGGATAGGATAGGATAGAGGATAGGGTAGGATAGAGGATGGTATAGAGGATAGGATAGAGGATAGGATAGGATAGAGGATAGGATAGGATAGATGATAGGATAGGATAGAGGATGGGATAGGATAGAGGATAGGATAGGATACGATAGAGGATAGGATAGATGATAGGATAGGATAGAGGATCTGATAGAGGATAGGATAGGATAGAGGATAGGATAGGATAGAGGATAGGATAGGATAGTGGATCGGATAGAGGATAGGATAGGATAGAGGATAGGATAGGATAGGATAGAGGATAGGATAGGATAGAGGATAGGATAGGATAGAGGATAGGATAGGATAGAGGATAGGATAGGATAGGATAGAGGATAGGATAGGATAGAGGATAGGATAGGATAGAGGATAGGATAGGATAGGATAGAGGATAGGATAGGATAGAGGATAGGATAGGATAGAGGATAGGATAGGATAGAGGATAGGATAGGATAGAGGATAGGATAGGATAGAGGATAGGATAGGTTACGATAGAGGATAGGATAGATGATAGGATAGGATAGAGGATCTGATAGAGGGTAGGATAGGATAGAGGATAGGATAGGATAGAGGATAGGATAGGATAGTGGATCGGATAGAGGATAGGATAGGATAGAGGATAGGATAGGATAGAGGATAGGATAGGATAGAGGATAGGATAGGATAGAGGATAGGATAGGATAGAGGATAGGATAGGATAGAGGATCGGATAGAGGATAGGGATAGGATAGAGGATGGTATAGAGGATAGGATAGGATAGAGGATCGGATAGAGGATAGGATAGGATAGAGGATGGTATAGAGGATAGGATAGGATAGAGGATCGGATAGAGGATAGGATAGGATAGAGGATGGTATAGAGGATAGGATAGAGGATAGGATAGGATAGAGGATAGGTTAGGATAGAGGATGGGATAGGATAGAGGATAGGATAGGATAGAGGATAGGATAGGATAGAGGATAGGATAGGATAGAGGATAGGATAGACGATAGGATAGGATAGAGGATAGGATAGGTTAGATGATAGGATAGTATAGAGGATAGGATAGAGGATAGGATAGGATAGAGGATAGGATAGGTTAGAGGATAGGATAGGATATAGGATAGGATAGGACAGAGGATAGGATAGGGGATTTTATGGGATAGAGGATAGGATAGGATAGAGGATAGGATAGGATAGAGTATAGGATAGGATATAGGATAGGATAGGACAGAGGATAGGATAGGGGATTTTATGGGATAGAAGATAGGATAGGATAGAGGATAGGATAGGATAGAGGATAGGATAGGATAGAGGATAGGATAGACGATAGGATAGGATAGAGGATAGGATAGGTTAGATGATAGGATAGTATAGAGGATAGGATAGAGGATAGGATAGGATAGAGAATAGGATAGGTTAGAGGATAGGATAGTATAGAGGATAGGATAGAGGATAGGATAGGATAGAGGATAGGATAGGATAGAGCATAGGATAGGATAGAGGATAGGATAGGATAGAGGATAGGATAGGATAGAGGATAGGATAGGATAGAGGATAGGATAGGATAGAGGGTAGGATAGGATAGAGGATAGGATAGGATATAGGATAGGATAGGACAGAGGATAGGATAGGGGATTTTATGGGATAGAAGATAGGATAGGATAGAGGATAGGATAGGATAGAGGATCTGATAGAGGATAGGATAGGATAGAGGATAGGATAGGATAGAGGATAGGATAGGATAGAGGATAGGATAGGATAGAGGATAGGATAGGATAGAGGATAGGATAGGATAGAGGATAGGATAGGATAGAGGATAGGATAGGATAGAGGATAGGGTAGGATAGAGGATGGTATAGAGGATAGGATAGAGGATAGGATAGGATAGAGGATAGGATAGGATAGAGGATAGGATAGGATAGATGATAGGATAGGATAGAGGATGGGATAGGATAGAGGATAGGATAGGATACGATAGAGGATAGGATAGATGATAGGATAGGATAGAGGATCTGATAGAGGATAGGATAGGATAGAGGATAGGATAGGATAGAGGATAGGATAGGATAGTGGATCGGATAGAGGATAGGATAGGATAGAGGATAGGATAGGATAGAGGATAGGATAGGATAGTGGATCGGATAGAGGATAGGATAGGATAGTGGATCGGATAGAGGATAGGATAGGATAGAGGATAGGATAGGATAGGATAGAGGATAGGATAGGATAGAGGATAGGATAGGATAGAGGATAGGATAGGATAGAGGATAGGATAGGATAGGATAGAGGATAGGATAGGATAGAGGATAGGATAGGATAGAGGATAGGATAGGATAGAGGATAGGATAGGATAGAGGATAGGATAGGATAGAGGATGGTATAGAGGATAGGATAGAGGATAGGATAGGATACGATAGAGGATAGGATAGATGATAGGATAGGATAGAGGATCTGATAGAGGGTAGGATAGGATAGAGGATAGGATAGGATATAGGATAGAGGATGGTATAGAGGATAGGATAGGATAGAGGATCGGATAGAGGATAGGATAGGATAGAGGATGGTATAGAGGATAGGATAGGATAGAGGATCGGATAGAGGATAGGATAGGATAGAGGATGGTATAGAGGATAGGATAGAGGATAGGATAGGATAGAGGATAGGTTAAGATAGAGGATAGGATAGGATAGAGGATAGGATAGGATAGAGGATAGGATAGAGGATAGGATAGGATAGAGGATAGGATAGGATAGAGGATAGGGTAGGATAGAGGACGGTATAGAGGATAGGATAGAGGATAGGATAGGATAGAGGATAGGATAGGATAGAAGATAGGATAGGATAGATGATAGGATAGGATATAGGATAGGATAGGACAGAGGATAGGATAGGGGATTTTATGGGATAGAGGATAGGATAGGATAGAGGATAGGATAGGATAGAGTATAGGATAGGATATAGGATAGGATAGGACAGAGGATACGATAGGGGATTTTATGGGATAGAAGATAGGATAGGATAGAGGATAGGATAGGATAGAGGATAGGATAGGATAGAGGATAGGATAGGATAGAGGATAGGATAGACGATAGGATAGGATAGAGGATAGGATAGGTTAGATGATAGGGTAGTATAGAGGATAGGATAGAGGATAGGATAGGATAGAGGATAGGATAGGTTAGAGGATAGGATAGTATAGAGGATAGGATAGAGGATAGGATAGGATAGAGGATAGGATAGGATAGAGCATAGGATAGGATAGAGGATAGGATAGGATAGGATAGAGGATAGGATAGGATAGAGGATAGGATAGGATAGAGGATAGGATAGGATAGAGGATAGGATAGGATAGAGGGTAGGATAGGATAGAGGATAGGATAGGATATAGGATAGGATAGCACAGAGGATAGGATAGGGGATTTTATGGGATAGAAGATAGGATAGGATAGAGGATAGGATAGGATAGAGGATAGGATAGGATAGAGGATAGGATAGACGATAGGATAGGATAGAGGATAGGATAGGTTAGATGATAGGATAGTATAGAGGATAGGATAGAGGATAGGATAGGATAGAGGATAGGATAGGATAGAGTATAGGATAGGATATAGGATAGGATAGGACAGAGGATAGGATAGGGGATTTTATGGGATAGAAGATAGGATAGGATATAGGATAGGATAGGATAGAGGATAGGATAGGATAGAGGATAGGATAGGATAGAGGATAGGATAGGATAGAGGATAGGATAGGATAGAGGATAGGATAGACGATAGGATAGGATAGAGGATAGGATAGGTTAGATGATAGGATAGTATAGAGGATAGGATAGAGGATAGGATAGGATAGAGGATAGGATAGGATAGAGTATAGGATAGGATATAGGATAGGATAGGACAGAGGATAGGATAGGGGATTTTATGGATAGAAGATAGGATAGGATAGAGGATAGGATAGGATAGAGGATAGGATAGGTTAGAGGATAGGATAGGATATAGGATAGGATACGGCAGAGGATAGGATAGGGGATTTTATGGGATAGAGGATAGGATAGGATAGAGGATAGGATAGGATAGAGTATAGGATAGGATATAGGATAGGATGGGACAGAGGATACGATAGGGGATTTTATGGGATAGAAGATAGGATAGGATAGAGGATAGGATAGGATAGAGGATAGGATAGGATAGAGGATAGGATAGGATAGAGGATAGGATAGAGCATAGGATAGGATAGAGGATAGGATAGGATAGAGGATAGGATAGGATAGAGGATAGGATAGAGGATAGGATAGGATAGAGGATAGGATAGGATAGAGGATAGGATAGGATAGAGGATAGGATAGGATAGAGGGTAGGATAGGATAGAGGATAGGATAGGATATAGGATAGGATAGGACAGAGGATAGGATAGGGGATTTTATGGGATAGAAGATAGGATAGGATAGAGGGATAGGATAGGATAGAGGATAGGATAGGATAGAGGATAGGATAGACGATAGGATAGGATAGAGGATAGGATAGGTTAGATGATAGGATAGTATAGAGGATAGGATAGAGGATAGGATAGGATAGAGGATAGGATAGGATAGAGGATAGGATAGGATAGAGTATAGGATAGGATATAGGATAGGATAGGACAGAGGATAGGATAGGGGATTTTATGGGATAGAAGATAGGATAGGATAGAGGATAGGATAGGATAGAGGATAGGATAGGATAGAGGATAGGATAGGATAGAGGATAGGATAGGACAGAGGATAGGATAGGGGATTTTATGGGATAGAAGATAGGATAGGATAGAGGATAGGATAGGATAGAGGATAGGATAGGATAGAGGATAGGATAGGATAGAGGATAGGATAGACGATAGGATAGGATAGAGGATAGGATAGGTTAGATGATAGGATAGTATAGAGGATAGGATAGAGGATAGGATAGGATAGAGGATAGGATAGGTTAGAGGATAGGATAGGATATAGGATAGGATAGGACAGAGGATAGGATAGGGGATTTTATGGGATAGAGGATAGGATAGGATAGAGGATAGGATAGGATAGAGTATAGGATAGGATATAGGATAGGATAGGACAGAGGATAGGATAGGGGATTTTATGGGATAGAAGATACGATAGGATAGAGGATAGGATAGGATAGAGGATAGGATAGGATAGAGGATAGGATAGAGGATAGGATAGGATAGAGGATAGGATAGGATAGAGCATAGGATAGGATAGAGGATAGGATAGGATAGAGGATAGGATAGGATAGAGGATAGGATAGGATAGAGGATAGGATAGGATAGAGGATAGGATAGGATAGAGGATAGGATAGGATAGAGGATAGGATAGGATAGAGAATAGGATAGGATAGAAGATAGCATAGAGGATAGGATAGGATAGAGGATAGGATAGGATAGAGGATAGGGTGGGATAGAGGATAGGATAGGATAGAGGATAGGATAGGATAGAGGATAGGGTGGGATAGAGGATAGGATAGGATATAGGATAGGATAGGACAGAGGATAGGATAGGGGATTTTATGGGATAGAAGATACGATAGGATACAGGATAGGATAGGATAGAGGATAGGATAGGATAGAGGATAGGATAGAGGATAGGATAGGATAGAGGATAGGATAGGATAGAGCATAGGATAGGATAGAGGATAGGATAGGATAGAGGATAGGATAGGATAGAGGATAGGATAGGATAGAGGATAGGATAGGATAGAGGATAGGATAGGATAGAGGATAGGATAGGATAGAGGATAGGATAGGATAGAGAATAGGATAGGATAGAAGATAGCATAGAGGATAGGATAGGATAGAGGATAGGATAGGATAGAGGATAGGGTGGGATAGAGGATAGGATAGGATAGAGGATAGGATAGGATAGAGGATAGGGTGGGATAGAGGATAGGATAGGATAGAGGATAGAATAGGATAGAGGATAGGATAGGATAGAGGATAGGATAGGATAGAGGATAGGATAGGATAGAGGATAGGATAGGATAGAGGACAGGCTAGCATGGAGGATAGGATAGGATAGAAAATAGGATAGGACAGAGGATAGTATAGGGTAGAGTATAGGATAGGATAGAGGATAGTATAGGGTAGAGTATAGGATAGGATAGAGGATAGTATAGGGTAGAGTATAGGATAGGATAGAGAATAGGATAGAGGATAGGATAGAGGATAGGATAGAGGATAGGATAGGATAGAAGATAGCATAGAGGATAGGATAGGATAGAGGATAGGATAGGATAGAGGATAGGATAGGATAGAGGACAGGCTAGGATGGAGGATAGGATAGGATAGAAAATAGGATAGGAGAGAGGATAGTATAGGGTAGAGTATAGGATAGGATAGAGGATAGTATAGGGTAGAGTATAGGATAGGATAGAGGATAGGATAGAGGATAGGATAGAGGATAGGATAGAGGATAGGATAGAGGATAGTATAGGATAGAGGATAGGATAGGATAGAGGATAGGATAGGATAGAGGATAGGATAGAGGATAGGATAGGATAGAGGATAGGATAGGATAGAGGATCGAATAGAGGATAGGATAGGATAGAGGATGGTATAGAGGATAGGATAGAGGATAGGATAGGATAGAGGATAGGATAGGATAGAGGATAGGATAGGATAGAGGATAGGATAGGATAGAGGATAGGATAGGATAGAGGATAGGATAGGATAGAGGATAGGATAGGATAGAGGATAGGATAGGATAGAGGATAGGATAGGATAGAGGATAGGATAGGATAGAGGATAGGATAGGATAGAGGATAGGATAGGATAGAGGATAGGATAGGATAGAGGATCGGATAGAGGATAGGATAGGATAGAGGATAGGATAGGATAGAGGATAGGATAGGATAGAGGATAGGATAGGATAGAGGATAGGATAGGATAGAGGATAGGATAGGATAGAGAATAGGATAGGATAGAAGATAGCATAGAGGATAGGATAGGATAGAGGATACGATAGGATAGAGGATAGGGTGGGATAGAGGATAGGATAGGATAGAGGATAGGATAGGATAGAGGATAGGGTGGGATAGAGGATAGGATAGGATAGAGGATAGAATAGGATAGAGGATAGGATAGGATAGAGGATAGGATAGGATAGAGGATAGGATAGGATAGAGGATAGGATAGGATAGAGGACAGGCTAGGATGGAGGATAGGATAGGATAGAAAATAGGATAGGACAGAGGATAGTATAGGGTAGAGTATAGGATAGGATAGAGGATAGTATAGGGTAGAGTATAGGATAGGATAGAGGATAGGATAGAGGATAGGATAGAGGATAGGATAGAGGATAGGATAGAGGATAGTATAGGATAGAGGATAGGATAGGATAGAGGATAGGATAGGATAGAGGATAGGATAGGATAGAGGATAGGATAGGATAGAGGATAGGATAGGATAGAGGATCGGATAGAGGATGGTATAGAGGATAGGATAGAGGATAGGATAGGATAGAGGATAGGATAGGATAGAGGATAGGATAGGATAGAGGATGGGATAGGATAGAGGATAGGATAGGATAGAGGACAGGATAGGATAGAGGATAGGATAGGATAGAGAATAGGAGAGGATAGAAGATAGCATAGAGGATAGGATAGGATAGGATAGAAAATAGGATAGGAGAGAGGATAGTATAGGGTAGAGTATAGGATAGGATAGAGGATAGTATAGGGTAGAGTATAGGATAGGATAGAGGATAGGATAGAGGATAGGATAGAGGATAGGATAGAGGATAGGATAGAGGATAGTATAGGATAGAGGATAGGATAGGATAGAGGATAGGATAGAGGATAGGATAGGATAGAGGATAGGATAGGATAGAGGATCGGATAGAGGATAGGATAGGATAGAGGATGGTATAGAGGATAGGATAGAGGATAGGATAGGATAGAGGATAGGATAGGATAGAGGATAGGATAGGATAGAGGATAGGATAGGATAGAGGATAGGATAGGATAGAGGATAGGATAGGATAGAGAATAGGATAGGATAGAAGATAGCATAGAGGATAGGATAGGATAGAGGATAGGATAGGATAGAGGATAGGGTGGGATAGAGGATAGGATAGGATAGAGGATAGGATAGGATAGAGGATAGGGTGGGATAGAGGATAGGATAGGATAGAGGATAGAATAGGATAGAGGATAGGATAGGATAGAGGATAGGATAGGATAGAGGATAGGATAGGATAGAGGATAGGATAGGATAGAGGACAGGCTAGGATGGAGGATAGGATAGGATAGAAAATAGGATAGGACAGAGGATAGTATAGGGTAGAGTATAGGATAGGATAGAGGATAGTATAGGGTAGAGGATAGGATAGGATAGAGGATAGGATAGGATAGAGGATAGGATAGGATAGAGGATAGGATAGGATAGAGGATCGGATAGAGGATGGTATAGAGGATAGGATAGAGGATAGGATAGGATAGAGGATAGGATAGGATAGAGGATAGGATAGGATAGAGGATAGGATAGGATAGAGGATAGGATAGGATAGAGGACAGGATAGGATAGAGGATAGGATAGGATAGAGAATAGGAGAGGATAGAAGATAGCATAGAGGATAGGATAGGATAGAGGATAGGATAGGATAGAGGATAGGGTGGGATAGAGGATAGGATAGGATAGAGGATAGGATAGGATAGAGAATAGGATAGGATAGAAGATAGCATAGAGGATAGGATAGGATAGAGGATAGGATAGGATAGAGGATAGGGTGGGATAGAGGATAGGATAGGATAGAGGATAGGAAATATGTAACCGTTCTTTCCTACCGTTTCTACCGATTCGCGTACGCTGTTACTCGTATCTCTACTTCGCGTCTCGAGACTATCCCTAACCGTCTCGCAGGGCCGGTTACTACCCTAATTTCTCGAAGCCTGCACGTTTGCGAGCAGGAATGGATTCGTGCCTCCAGGCACTGGAAAGCGGCGAGGTATGGACGAGTTAAATGAGATATTCGTAGCCCAGATAAGGTAACAAAAGATGATATATTCTCGTAAGAACCGTCGTGTGTGTTTGGATACAGTTAATTCCAGGTACCGTGTGGAACAATAGGTCGGCCTCCCGTGCCGACGGCTCGCGGCACATAAACAAAGTATTATGAACGCGTGAAAAACGCTCGCGGTACGCTCGCTCGACTCTACGCCCGGTTTTCGGAATCGGTTTAGAAAATCACTCAGCACGGATCGCGCCCCGCGACAAGCAGTTCGTGACCCGTCTGACCGTCCCTACACTCGGCCGGATAATCGTACGTGTGATCAGGATGGAGACAAACACGAAATCGCCGTCACTCCACGCTTCCAATGATTCTGCTCTTCGGCACGTAATCGTGGCCTCTAAGCAGTCTCGGGCGAGGCGGCGGCAGAGTGTCAGTGACCGTGCAAAGTCCGATCGCTCCTATCTGACCCGAAATCCGCGATCGAACGACGTCGTACCCGTCAGACCATCCAGGCACCTGGACGATGTTCGGACAAGTGGCCTGAGTGGAGACGCACACTAAACCTTGGTCACTCCACGGGACGCACGAGTCTACCCTTTGGCATGATACATGGCCTCGGAGTATTCTCGGATATTGGTCACGGCAGAGTGTCCTCGATCGTGCAAGGCGCGATCGTCTCGATTCTGTAGAGACGTGCACTAAACCTCGATTATTCCACGGGACCTATAAGTTCACCCTTTGGCACGATACGTGGCCTCGGAGTGATCTCGGACAAAGGTCACGACAGAATACTCGGGATCGTGCGATGCTCTTTCGTACCGATTCGGGGGAGACTCGCACTAAACCTCGGTCGCTCGACGGGACCCAGGAGTCTACCCTTCGGCACGATACGTGGCCTCGGAGCAAGCTCTGATAAGGTCACGACAGAGTAGCCGCGATCGTACGAAGTACAATCGCCTCGAATCTGGTCGAGACCCACACCAAACCTCGGTAATTCCACGGGACCCAGAAGAGTACCCTCTGGCACGGTGCGTGGCCTCGGAGTACCCTCGATTAAGGTCACGGCAGAAAAACCCTGATTGTGCGAAGTGAAATAGTCTCGATCCAGACGAGACTCACAGAAAACCTCGGCAGTCCCTCGGAACCCAGGAGTTTACCCTTTGGTACGTTTCGTAGCCTCAGAGTACATCCTCGGACAATCATTGCGAGGCATCGCAGGCGAATGGTGGGATACTGTGTCCGAGCAAGTTACCTCTTGGGCACAGTTCTCACAGGCGCTCCGGGACCGGTTTTGGAGTTCAGCAATCCAACGGAAAGTGCGGGACAATCTCAATATAGGGGTACATCGCACTGAATCAGGCGTATCTCGAGTCGCCTACGCGATGAAACTCATCGGTACAGCACGCGATCTGATTCCACGGCCAGCGGACGAAGAGATCGTCCAGATGCTGGCCAGGCACTACACCCAGGCAGTGGATGACTGCGTTCTCGGCCAAAATATCAGCACGGTCGACGCATTCTTAGCCTTGCTCGAGCGGTTCGATAACGGAGGAACCGTGAATCGCCCAAAGCAGGAGGAACGTTCAAACCACGTTCGAGATTGGAATGTCCGCACGGCCAATGAGAGGGTAATCCAACCTACAACGAACCCGACTCGGTCGACTCCATTTAACATGAGCCAGGCCCGACCCATCCGGGAAGGTCAACGTCAGATGACCGAACATCCGCGACCCGCAGCAGAATACCAGAGACCGAGGTACGAAACTACTCGTCCCTGGCAAGACTACAGGCGGCCACCAGATTTGACCGAGGGATTCGACGCCAAATCGCATCCGAACGGCGCAAATTGACGAAGACGTTCCTGAAGAGGAGGCGGACGCCCCTGAATTGGAAGCGACCGCGGAAAACGACTAAGGGGAGCCTCAGCGATTCGTCTGAGTAGTTCCCCCCCTCAGACGAGAGGTATCTCCTCGAACGCACACGGGGAAAATGTCCATCTGACCATCGGCTCGCTGTTTCCGGACACGCGCCAGGAGCTCCAAGAGGACGAGGGATCTCCACCACCATGTAAAGAAGCAAATCGCTGTCCGGAAGCGCCGTTGAAAGTCGAAGGCATTCCAGTCAGAGCCCTCGTGGATACGGGTAGTACGGTCACAGCGGTTTCAGAGGCATGGTACACGTCGCACCAAGATCAACTGCGCACGTGCCCAACATTGCCGGTGACGGGGACCGTTGTAATTGGAGCGACGGGAAGCAGGTCGGCCAGATTGAAAAAACAAATCTGGGTGACTCTCAGCCATAACGATAAGACGATCGAGACGTCGGCAGTGATTGTACCTGGACTGATTTGCGAGATGATTCTCGGTGTCGACGCGCTGAGACAGGCACAGGCTACGGTAAATTTCCAGCAAGACTCGCTCTCGTTAAACACCAGGGACGGGCAAATTACAATCAAAATGTCCGAAGAAACGGAACCAGCTGACCCGATGATAAGAACGGTGGGAGAAGCCACGAAACGAACGGACAAGCTGAAAAGGACGGCGAGCGAGACGTTAACTCACCTCCTAAAAACCGTGCCAGCGACGCCAGCAGAAAAATCCGCGCTGCGTCGTGTCATCAAGGCCTTTCCAGAAGTATGGAGGGAGGAAATAGGCAGAGTAGCGTGTTACGAGCATCACCTACACGTGAAAATTTCTAAGCCATACTGCAGCCGGACGTATCCGATACCGCTAAAGCATATGGAAGCGGCAGATGCGGAAATCCAAAGAATGTTAAAGAACGATATCATCCGACCGAGCACCAGCCCGTACTTGAACCCGGTGGTGCCGGTGCTGAAGAAAAACGGGACGCTACGGCTCTGTCTCGATGCGAGGAAGTTAAACGAATATCTTGTCGACGATCACGAGATGTCAGAGACTCCAGATGCGATTTTCCAACGTTTCCAGAGAGTGGATTATCTGACGAGCCTCGACTTGTCCAACAGTTTCTGGCAAGTGCCCCTGAATAAAGCTTCGCGGAAATACACGGCTTTCTTGTACCGCGGGCGGTGTTACGAGTACGTAGTGACACCTTTCGGCCTCAAGACAAGTAGCGCAAGCCTTGTGAGAGCGCTGAGGCAAATTCTCGAGGGCATGGATGGATACGTCGTCAATTTCATCGATGATATCCTTTGTTTCTCTACAACATTCGAGGAACACATCAAACATCTTTCCGCCCTATTAAAACGGTTAAGGGACCATAATGTCACGCTAAACCTCGAGAAATGTAAATTCATGAGGCGCGAAATAAAATTCCTCGGGCACATCTTATCGACAGAAGGCCTCAAACAAGATCCCGAAAAACTCGCCGCAATCCGTGCGTTTCCATCTCCTCGAAACGTCAAACAACTACGAGGTTTCCTCGGGCTTGTGAACTATTATAGCAAATTCACCGATAAGCATGCCGAGACCACGGCACCGCTGCTCGCCCTGCTTAAAAAGGGACAACGCTGGACATGGAACGACACGTTGCAAGCGACGTTCGACAAAATAAAGAGCACTTTTTGTACCGAGGTGGTATTACAATACGCGAATACGCGTAAACCGTTCTTCCTATCCACGGATGCGAGTTCGTCAGCAATCGGAGCAGTAATTGAGCAAAATAACGCGAACGGCGAACTAAGACCAATCACCTTCGCGAGCCGAACTCTAAAAGGGCCGGAATTGGCATATTTTACCACCGAGAAAGAGCTCCTGGCAATAGTATGGGCGCTAGGGAAGCTTAGGACGTACTTGTACGGGGCTACGATCGTACTTTTCACCGATCACAAAGCCATTACGTTCCTCATGAATAGCAAGCTGTTAAACCAACGCCTTACTCGGTGGATATTGTCGATACAAGACTACCATCTAGAAATACAGTTCCGTCCAGGGAAAGAAAACATCCCGGCGGATACCATGAGTCGATTGCATAACATGCCCAGTGGAGAGAGGGCAGATCGACAGACTTGTATACCAATTATGACAGCACTTGCCCGAGCAATATCACCGTCCCTAGCGACGGCCCTGAAGCGGCTACCCGAATGGCAGCAGAAGGACGATAAATTGCGTCACATTCGCGAAGAGTGCGTAAAACAGGGCACTAACGAAAAATCTAGGTATCGTCTCTATAATAGCACGTTGTATCACGTGAACAAAAGTGGTGGGGAACGAGCGGTCATCCCAGCAGCTTTACGTGACAATCTCATACGTGAGATACACGAAGTTTACGCACACGTTGGTGGAGATAAAACTGTAAGACTCATATCTGAATCTTTTTACGTACAGAAACTACATCGACATGTGCGAAAACTGGTATCCACGTGCGATACATGCCAACGAGTCAAAATTCCTACACACGCGACCCATGCCGATATGCAGAGTATCATACCGAAGTGTCCGCTCGACGTGTTGTCTATCGATTTCTACGGCCCGTTGCCGATTTCAAGGGGGGGAGTCAGATATATTCTCGTAGTGGAGGAACTATTCACAAAATTTGTTAAATTGTATCCCATGCGAAACGCAACTACCTGCGTAACGCTCGCGCGAATTTTCACGCGGTACATCCCAACGTACGGGAAACCCAAGAAGATCATCACCGACCACGGGACGCAATTCACCTCAAGGAAGTGGGCGGAAGCTCTCCAGAGAGAAGGCATCCACCACGTGCTCTCCTCCATCCGACACCCCCAGAGCAACCCGGTAGAAAGGGTTAACCGCGAGATCGGACGGATCATTCGCACGGTGGCAGCCCATGCACACGCCTCCTGGGCCAAGTGGGTCGACGTCATCGAAACCTGCTGCAACGAAGTGGTGCACGATGGCACAGGGTTCACGCCAACCGAACTCCTGCTGAATAAAAAACCGATGCGACCATGGGCACGGTGGGTCCATCACTCCACCGAGCCTGGAACGACAGATGACGAGCCGTATCACGCCAAGCTACAGCTCGCGTTCCGGCACATGACAAACAAAGCACGGAAGCGGTGCGAGCGAGCTAACACCGGAAAAATTCACATAGAATACGAACTGGGTGACCATGTATTGGTAAAGACCAACCCGGTATCAAATGCCGCCGACCGAGAGATAGCCAAGTTCTTCCATTTGTACGAAGGTCCGTACAAGAAAAAAGTACGAAAAAAGGGACCTTCAACGTACATGCTGGAAAACCCTAACACGAAGGAAATCCGTGGCACGTTCCATGCTTCGTGTTTACGACACTACCATCAACAAGGACAGCCACCGGACGAGGACCGAGATGTCAACAAAGGATCCGCCGTACATCTCATCAGGGTCGAGCCGAGTGGGGAATTCCAGGAAACCCCCAAAACCAGCCCAATATAAACCTGACGGGTAACGCCGGCGAATAGCATTTGCAAATCAGTACGCGCCATGGAAACGTCGCAAGTTAAACGCAAAACCACGGACGCCGGCAACCAAGCCTATGCAGCCTGGGCCATGGTCAGCCGGCCAACACAGACCGGGGTGGACATCAAGTTCCACAACCCTCCACCCCACGAACTGACCACACTCACCGCAGGCCCGTGGAAGACAGGACGGTGGAGGAAGCGGCGCTACGCCCGCGGAGTGGCGTCCCAGGCAAGGGTCAGCCGAATACCAGCCCAGACCCAGACGCCAAAAGGAGGGCCGGAAAGGGCCCACCGAAGCTGGTCAAGCCTTGGACGGGGCACCGCACAGAGGTCACCCACTCCCAACTCCACACGACCTGGTACGCCAGAGGCAAGAGGCCCAGTCCCAGAGGAATTGGAGATGTCCTGGGAGGTAATCCCACTGAATACAGACGCACAGCGGCAACAACAGCAACAGGAAACCGAGGACCCGGACATATCCTGGACCTCCAGTGACCTGGATCCGGACCCGCGGCTTCCAGTGCCGCCCGTGGATGCACGGGACCCACTAGGCCTGTTAAACATAACCGAGAGTCTCATCGAGGAACTCTTGGAATCCCCAAAAGGGGAAAAATAAGTGCGCGGCTGTGTTCCCAGCGTGAAATTAGTGTTTAGCCTGTTTATATATATATATATTTTTTTTTCTCCTCATTATTCAGTCTATAAGAATGCGACCAAGTGCAAACATTTTTTTGTTGTTGTTTGCGTTATGTTTTTTGCGTAAAGCGACCAGAACAAGTGTTTATTTTCGTGATATCATTACCAGAACAAGTGTTTATTTTCGTGATATCATTACTGCGTTAAGTGCAAAAAATTTTTTTTTTGTTTTTTGCGTTACGATTTTTGCGTTATGACTTTTGCGTTATGTTTTTTGCGTAAAGCGACCAGAACAAGTGTTTATTTTCGTGATATCATTACTGCGTTAAGTGCAAAAATTTTTTTTTTGGTTTTTTGCGTTATGATCTTTTGCGTTATGACTTTTGCGTTAGGTTCTTTGCGTAAAGCGAGTGTTTATTTACGTGACATTATTACTGCGTTAAGTGCAAAATTTTTTTTTTGCTTTTGCGTTATGATTTTTTGCGTTATGTTTTTGCGCAAAGCGATAAAAGACTGATTTTATTTTTTTTTCTTCTCGTTATAGTGTTACTGCGTTTTAGTTTAACGTACATTTAATTTTGGAAAAAGACTGCATTTAGTTTAACGTTTTCGTTTGTTTTTCTCCGTACTCGATTCGGTAGTGTTCGAGATTACCATGCATCGATACTGCGTGTTGCACGGGTAATCTCGAAAGTGGAGGTGGGGGTAATATGTAACCGTGTCGGTTACATACACATATACCGCACGTATCGGTCGGCGATACGACCCCACCACCGTACCATACTACGTTGTTCGCGAGTCCGGAGATAGTGAGGGATCGCGAGATATCGCGATCCTTGTCGAGTTGCGCACGCATCGATCCCCACTCGATAATGATCGAAGGAGGTCGATGCGAGCCAGCGATCCAGCACTCTACGTCTGGAAGCGGTCCGAGAAACACGCGTTTAAGAATTGTGTCTGTTCGACGAAACACGGTACCCGTTCGAGGAGTCAAACCGACTCGGCAGAGCAAGGCAAACCGTCCTTCCTGCTCTCAACGCGTACGCGCCTCAAACCGAGGAGTCACGAGCGCAAACCGCGCCGTGGCACTGTTGAAACGTTTTATATAAAGCTCCGTGACTCTCGGACGTGACCGCGTAGTAGTCAAACGGAGTACCCTCGATTAAGGTCACGGCAGAAGAACCCTGATTGTGCGAAGTGAAATAGTCTCGATCCAGACGAGACTCACAGAAAACCTCGGCAGTCCCTCGGAACCCAGGAGTTTACCCTTTGGTACGTTTCGTAGCCTCAGAGTACGCTCTGTTGAGGTTTCGAAAGAACCACCGCGATCATGCGATGATTGACTGTCTCGCTTCGACCCGTATAGTACGTACCGTATCTTTGAAACGATACTTATACGTACCCTATACTAATATTTATATTTGAAGGACGAAGTGAATCTACTGTGTCTGTTCGACGCGATAATCGCACGCTTCGCGACGCGTTTCTATCTCTGCGCGACGCAGTTCTCTAAATTTTACAAAATCGTGTCGTACCGACACACGGCGCCTTCCACTCGCCGTCGCTCCTAAATAGTACTCGCGACTTGCTCGCTGCAAGTAATCTACACTGACACTAGTAATGCTTCACTTCGGAATTGATAATTAAACATTTCTCGATCAATCTTTAGGCGAGTGAAAATTATGTAATTTCGTTTGACTACTACGCGGTCACGTCCGAGAGTCACGGAGCTTTATATAAAACGTTTCGACAGTGCCACGGCGCGGTTTGCGCTCGTGACTCCTCGGTTTGAGGCGCGTACGCGTTGAGAGCAGGAAGGACGGTTTGCCTTGCTCTGCCGAGTCGGTTTGACTCCTCGAACGGGTACCGTGTTTCGTCGAACAGACACAATTCTTAAACGCGTGTTTCTCGGACCGCTTCCAGACGTAGAGTGCTGGATCGCTGGCTCGCATCGACCTCCTTCGATCATTATCGAGTGGGGATCGATGCGTGCGCAACTCGACAAGGATCGCGATATCTCGCGATCCCTCACTATCTCCGGACTCGCGAACAACGTAGTAGGGTACGGTGGTGGGGTCGTATCGCCGACCGATACGTGCGGTATATGTGTATGTAACCGACACGGTTACAAGGATAGGATAGGATAGAGGATAGGGTGGGATAGAGGATAGGATATTATAGAGGATAGAATAGGATAGAGGATAGGATAGGATAGAGGATAGGATAGGATAGAGGATAGGATAGGATAGAGGATAGAATAGGATAGAGGACAGGCTAGGATGGAGGATAGGATAGGATAGAAAATAAGATAGGACAGAGGATAGTATAGGGTAGAGTATAGGATAGGATAGAGGATAGTATAGGGTAGAGTATAGGATAGGATAGAGGATAGGATAGAGGATAGGATAGAGGATAGGATAGAGGATAGGATAGAGGATAGTATAGGATAGAGGATAGGATAGGATAGAGGATAGGATAGGATAGAGGATAGGATAGGATAGAGGATAGGATAGAGGACAGGCTAGGATTGAGGATAGGATAGGATAGAGGATAGGATAGGATAGAGGATAGGATAGGATAGAGGATAGGATAGGATAGATGATAGGATAGGATAGAGGATAGGATAGGATACGACAGAGGATAGGATAGATGATAGGATAGGATAGAGGATAGGATAGGATAGAGGATAGGATAGGATAGATGATAGGATAGGATAGAGGATCTGATAGAGGACAGGATAGGATAGAGGATAGGATAGGGTAGTGGATCGGATAGAGGATAGGATAGGATAGAGGATAGGATAGGATAGAGGATAGGATAGGATAGAGGATAGGATAGGATAGAGGATAGGATAGGATAGAGGATAGGATAGGATAGAGGATAGGATAGGATATAGGATAGGATAGGATAGAGGATAGGATAGGATAGAGGATAGGATAGGATAGAGAATAGGATAGGATAGAAGATAGCATAGAGGATAGGATAGGATAGAGGATAGGATAGGATAGAGGATAGGGTGGGATAGAGGATAGGATAGGATAGAGGATAGGATAGGATAGAGGATAGGGTGGGATAGAGGATAGGATAGGATAGAGGATATAATAGGATAGAGGATAGGATAGGATAGAGGATAGGATAGGATAGAGGATAGGATAGGATAGAGGATAGGATAGGGGATAGAGGACAGGCTAGGATGGAGGATAGGATAGGATAGAAAATAGGATAGGACAGAGGATAGTATAGGGTAGAGTATAGGATAGGATAGAGGATAGTATAGGGTAGAGTATAGGATAGGATAGAGGATAGGATAGAGGATAGGATAGAGGATAGGATAGAGGATAGGATAGAGGATAGTATAGGATAGAGGATAGGATAGGATAGAGGATAGGATAGGATAGAGGATAGGATAGGATAGAGGATAGGATAGGATAGAGGATAGGATAGGATAGAGGATAGGATAGGATAGAGGATAGGATAGGATAGAGGATAGGATAGGATAGAGGATAGGACAGGATAGAGGATAGGATAGTATAGAGAATAGGATATTATAGAGGATAGGATAGGATAGAGGATCGGATAAGATAGAGGATTGGATAGGATAGAGGAAAGGATAGGATAGAGGATAGGATAGGATAGAGAATAGGATAGGATAGAAGATAGCATAGAGGATAGGATAGGATAGAGGATAGGATAGGATAGAGGATAGGGTGGGATAGAGGATAGGATAGAATAGAGGATAGGATAGGATAGAGAATAGGATAGGATAGAAGATAGCATAGAGGATAGGATAGGATAGAGGATAGGATAGGATAGAGGATAGGGTGGGATAGAGGATAGGATAGGATAGAGGATAGGATAGGATAGAGGATAGGATAGGGGATTTGATGGGATAGAGGATAGGATAGGATAGAAGATAGGATAGGATAGAGGATAGGATAGGATAGAGGATAGGATAGGATAGAGGATAGGATAGGATAGAGGATAGGATAGGGGATTTGATGGGATAGAGGATAGGATAGGATAGAGGATAGGATAGGATAGAGGATAGGATAGGATAGAGGATAGGATAGGATAGAGGATAGGATAGGATAGGATAGAGGATAGGATAGGATAGAGGATAGGATAGGATAGAGGATAGGATACGATAGAGGATAGGATAGGATAGAGGATAGGATAGGATAGAGGATAGGATAGGATAGAGGATAGGATAGGATAGAGGATAGGATAGGATAGGATAAAGGATAGGATAGGATAGAGGATAGGATATGATAGCGCATAGGATAGGATAGAGGATAGGATAGGATAGAGGATAGAATAGGATAGAGGATAGGATAGGATAGAGGATAGGATAGGATAGAGGATAACATAGGATAGAGGATAGGATAGGATAGAGGACAGGCTAGGATTGAGGATAGGATAGGATAGAGGATAGGATAGGATAGAGGATAGGATAGGATAGAGGATAGGATAGGATAGAGGATAGGATAGGATAGAGGATAGGATAGGATAGAGGATGGTATAGAGGATAGGATAGAGGATAGGATAGGATAGAGGATAGGATAGGATAGAGGATAGGATAGGATAGGATAGAGGATAGGATAGGATAGAGGATAGGATAGGATAGGATAGAGGATAGGATAGGATAGGATAGGATAGAGGATAGGATAGGATAGAGGATAGGATAGGATAGAGGATAGGATAGATGATAGGATAGGATAGAGGATCTGATAGAGGATAGGATAGGATAGAGGATAGGATAGGATAGAGGATAGGATAGGATAGAGGATAGGATAGGATAGGATAGAGGATAGGATAGGATAGAGGATAGGATAGGATAGAGGATAGGATAGGATAGAGGATAGGATAGGATAGAGGATAGGATAGGATAGAGGATGGTATAGAGGATAGGATAGAGGATAGGATAGGATACGATAGAGGATAGGATAGATGATAGGATAGGATAGAGGATCTGATAGAGGATAGGATAGGATAGAGGATAGGATAGGATAGAGGATACGATAGATGATAGGATAGGATAGAGGATCTGATAGAGGATAGGATAGGATAGAGGATAGGATAGGATAGAGGATAGGATAGGATAGAGGATAGGATAGGATAGAGGATAGGATAGGATAGGATAGAGGATAGGATAGGATAGAGGATAGGATAGGATAGAGGATAGGATAGGATAGAGGATAGGATAAGATAGAGGATTGGATAGGATAGAGGAAAGGATAGGATAGAGGATATGATAGGATAGAGAATAGGATAGGATAGAAGATAGCATAGAGGATAGGATAGGATAGGATAGAGGATAGGATAGGATAGAGGATGGTATAGAGGATAGGATAGAGGATAGGATAGGATAGAGGATAGGATAGGATAGAGGATAGGATAGGATAGGATAGGATAGAGGATAGGATAGGATAGAGGATAGGGTGGGATAGAGGATAGGATAGGATAGAGGATAGGATAGGATAGAGGATAGGGTGGGATAGAGGATAGGATAGGATAGAGGATAGAATAGGATAGAGGATAGGATAGGATAGAGGATAGGTTAGGATAGAGGATAGGATAGGATAGAGGATAGGATAGGATAGAGGATAGGATAGGATAGAGGATAGGATAGGATAGAGGATATTATAGGATTGAGGATAGGATAGGATAGAGGATAGGATAGGATAGAGGACAGGATAGGATAGAGGATAGGATAGGATAGAGGATAGGATAGGATAGAGGATAGGATAGGATAGAGGATAGGATAGGATAGAGGATAGGATAGGATAGAGGATAGGATAGGATAGAGGATAGGATAGGATAGAGGATAGGATAGGATAGAGGATAGGATAGGATAGAGGATAGGATAGGATAGAGGATAGGATAGGATAGGATAGAGGATAGGATAGGATAGAGGATAGGATAGGATAGGATAGAGGATAGGATAGGATAGAGGATAGGATAGGATAGAGGATAGGATAGGATAGAGGATAGGATAGGATAGAGGATAGGATAGGATAGAGGATAGGATAGGATAGGATAGAGGATAGGATAGGATAGAGGATAGGATAGGATAGAGGATAGGATAGGATAGAGGATAGGATAGGATAGAGGATAGGATAGGATAGAGGATAGGATAGGATAGAGGATAGGATAGGATAGAGGATAGGATAGGATAGAGGATAGGATAGGATAGAGGATAGGATAGGATAGAGGATAGGATAGGATAGAGGATAGGGTGGGATAGAGGATAGGATAGGATAGAGGATAGAATAGGATAGAGGATAGGATAGGATAGAGGATAGGATAGGATAGAGGATAGGATAGGATAGAGGATAGGATAGGATAGAGGATAGGATAGGATAGAGGATAGGATAGGATAGAGGATAGGATAGGATTGAGGATAGGATAGGATAGAGGATAGGATAGGATAGAGGACAGGATAGGATAGAGGATTTGATAGGATAGAGGATAGGATAGGATAGAGGATAGGATAGGATAGAGGATAGGATAGACGATAGTATAGGATAGAGGATAGGATAGGATAGAGGATAGGATAGGATAGAGGATAGGATAGGATAGAGGATAGGATAGGATAGAGGATAGGATAGGATAGAGGATAGGATAGGATAGAGGATAGGATAGGATAGAGGATAGGATAGGATAGAGGATAGGATAGGATAGAGGATAACATAGGATAGAGGATAGGATAGGACAGAGGACAGGCTAGGATTGAGGATAGGATAGGATAGAGGATAGGATAGGATAGAGGATAGGATAGGATAGAGGATAGGATAGGATAGAGGATAGGATAGGATAGAGGATGGTATAGAGGATAGGATAGAGGATAGGATAGGATAGAGGATAGGATAGGATAGAGGATAGGATAGGATAGGATAGAGGATAGGATAGGATAGAGGATAGGATAGGATAGAGGATAGGATAGGATAGAGGATAGGATAGGATAGAGGATAGGATAGGATAGAGGATAGGATAGGATAGGATAGAGGATAGGATAGGATAGAGGATAGGATAGGATAGGATAGAGGATAGGATAGGATAGAGGATAGGATAGGATAGAGGATAGGATAGGATAGAGGATAGGATAGGATAGAGGATAACATAGGATAGAGGATAGGATAGGACAGAGGACAGGCTAGGATTGAGGATAGGATAGGATAGAGGATAGGATAGGATAGAGGATAGGATAGGATAGAGGATAGGATAGGATAGAGGATAGGATAGGATAGAGGATAGGATAGGATAGAGGATAGGATAGGATAGAGGATAGGGTAGGATAGAGGATAGGATAGGAGAGAGGATATAATAGGATAGAGGATAGGTTAGGATAGCGGATGGGATAGGATGGAGTATAGAATAGGATAGAGGATAGGATAGGATAGAGGATAGGATAGGATTGAGGATAGGATAGGATAGAGGATAGGATAGGATAGAGGATAGGATAGGATTGAGGATTGGATAGGATAGAGGATAGGATAGGATAGAGGATAGGATAGGATAGAGGATAGGATAGGATAGAGGATAGGATAGGATAGAGGATAGGATAGGATAGAGGATAGGGTAGGATAGAGGATAGGATAGGATAGAGGATATAATAGGATAGAGGATAGGTTAGGATAGCGGATGGGATAGGATGGAGTATAGAATAGGATAGAGGATAGGATAGGATAGAGGATAGGATAGGATTGAGGATAGGATAGGATAGAGGATAGGATAGGATAGAGGATAGGATAGGATTGAGGATAGGATAGGATAGAGGATAGGATAGGATAGAGGATAGGATAGTATAGAGAATAAGATATTATAGAGGATAGGATAGGATAGAGGATCGGATAAGATAGAGGATTGGATAGGATAGAGGAAAGGATAGGTAATTGGATAGGATAGAGGATCGGATAAGGTAGAGGATAGTATAGGATAGAGGATAGGATAGGATAGAGGATAGGATAGGATATAGGATAGGATAGGATAAAGGATAGGATAGGATAGAGGACAGGATAGGATAGAGGATAGGATAGGATAGAGAATAGGATAGGATAGAAGATAGGATAGGATAGAGGATAGGATAGGATAGAGGATAGGATAGTATAGAGAATAAGATATTATAGAGGATAGGATAGGATAGAGGATCGGATAAGATAGAGGATTGGATAGGATAGAGGAAAGGATAGGTAATTGGATAGGATAGAGGATCGGATAAGGTAGAGGATAGTATAGGATAGAGGATAGGATAGGATACAGGATAGGATAGGATATAGGATAGGATAGGATAAAGGATAGGATAGGATAGAGGACAGGATAGGATAGAGGATAGGATAGGATAGAGAATAGGATAGGATAGAAGATAGGATAGGATAGAGGATAGGGTGGGATAGAGGATAGGATAGGATAGAGGATAGGATAGGTTAGAGAATAGGATAGGATAGAAGATAGCATAGAGGATAGGATAGGATAGAGGATAGGATAGGATAGAGGATAGGGTGGGATAGAGGATAGGATAGGATAGAGGATAGGATAGGATAGAGGATAGGATAGGATAGAGGATAGGATAGGATAGAGGATAGGATAGGATAGAGGATGGTATAGAGGATAGGATAGAGGATAGGATAGGATAGAGGATAGGATAGGATAGAGGATAGGATAGGATAGGATAGAGGATAGGATAGGATAGAGGATAGGATATGATACGATAGAGGATAGGATAGATGATAGGATAGGATAGAGGATGGTATAGAGGATAGGATAGAGGATAGGATAGGATAGAGGATAGGATAGGATAGAGGATAGGATAGGATAGAGGATAGGGTGGGATAGAGGATAGGATAGGATAGAGGATAGAATAGGATAGAGGATAGGATAGGATAGAGGATAGGATAGGATAGAGGATAGGATAGACGATAGTATAGGATAGAGGATAGGATAGGATAGAGGATAGGATAGGATAGAGGATAGGATAGGATAGAGGATAGAGGATAGGATAGGATAGAGGATAGGATAGGATAGAGGATAGGATAGGATAGGATAGAGGATAGGATAGGATAGAGGATAGGATAGGATAGAGGATAGGATAGGATAGAGGATAGGATAGGATAGAGGATAGGATAGGATAGAGGATAGGATAGGATAGAGGATAGGATAGGATAGAGGATAGGATAGGATAGGATAGAGGATAGGATAGGATAGAGGATAGGATAGGATAGAGGATAGGATAGGATAGAGGATAGGATAGGATAGAGGATAGGATAGGATAGAGGATAGGATAGGATAGAGGATAGGATAGGATAGAGGATGGTATAGAGGATAGGATAGAGGATAGGATAGGATACGATAGAGGATATGATAGATGATAGGATAGGATAGAGGATCTGATAGAGGATAGGATAGGATAGAGGATAGGATAGGATAGAGGATAGGATAGGATAGAGGATAGGATAGGATAGGATAGAGGATAGGATAGGATAGAGGATAGGATAGGATAGAGGATAGGATAGGATAGAGGATAACATAGGATAGAGGATAGGATAGGACAGAGGACAGGCTAGGATTGAGGATAGGATAGGATAGAGGATAGGATAGGATAGAGGATAGGATAGGATAGAGGATAGGATAGGATAGAGGATAGGATAGGATAGAGGATAGGATAGGATAGAGGATAGGATAGGATAGAGGATAGGATAGGATAGAGGATAGGATAGGATTGAGGATAGGATAGGATAGAGGATAGGATAGGATAGAGGATAGGATAGTATAGAGAATAAGATATTATAGAGGATAGGATAGGATAGAGGATCGGATAAGATAGAGGATTGGATAGGATAGAGGAATGGATAGGTAATTGGATAGGATAGAGGATCGGGTAAGGTAGAGGATAGTATAGGATAGAGGATAGGATAGGATAGAGGATAGGATAGGATATAGGATAGGATAGGATAAAGGATAGGATAGGATAGAGGACAGGATAGGATAGAGGATAGGATAGGATAGAGAATAGGATAGCATAGAAGATAGGATAGGATAGAGGATAGGGTGGGATAGAGGATAGGATAGGATAGAGGATAGGATAGGATAGAGGATAGGATAGGATAGGATAGAGGATAGGATAGGATAGAGGATAGGATAGAGGATAGGATAGGATAGAGGATAGAATAGGATAGAGGATAGGATAGGATAGAGGATAGGATAGGATAGAGGATAACATAGGATAGAGGATAGGATAGGACAGAGGACAGGCTAGGATTGAGGATAGGATAGGATAGAGGATAGGATAGGATAGAGGATAGGATAGGATAGAGGATACGATAGGATAGAGGATAGGATAGGATAGAGGATAGGATAGGATAGAGGATAGGATAGGATAGAGGATGGTATAGAGGATAGGATAGAGGATAGGATAGGATAGAGGATAGGATAGGATAGAGGATAGGATAGGATAGAGGATAGGATAGGATAGGATAGAGGATAGGATATGATACGATAGAGGATAGGATAGATGATAGGATAGGATAGAGGATGGTATAGAGGATAGGATAGGGGATAGGATAGGATAGAGGATAGGATAGGATAGAGGATAGGATAGGATAGAGGATAGGATAGGATAGAGGATAGGATAGGATAGAGGATAGGATAGGATAGAGGATAGGATAGGATAGAGGATAGGATAGGATAGAGGATAGGATAGGATAGAGGATAGGATAGGATAGAGGATAGGATAGGATAGAGGATAGGATAGGATTGAGGATAGGATAGGATAGAGGATAGGATAGGATAGAGGATAGGATAGGATTGAGGATAGGATAGGATAGAGGATAGGATAGGATAGAAGATAGGATAGGATAGAGGATAGGATAGGATAGAGGATAGGATAGGATAGAGGATAGGATAGGATAGAGGATAGGGTAGGATAGAGGATAGGATAGGATAGAGGATATAATAGGATAGAGGATAGGTTAGGATAGCGGATGGGATAGGATGGAGTATAGAATAGGATAGAGGATAGGATAGGATAGAGGATAGGATAGGATTGAGGATAGGATAGGATAGAGGATAGGATAGGATAGAGGATAGGATAGGATTGAGGATAGGATAGGATAGAGGATAGGATAGGATAGAGGATAGGATAGTATAGAGAATAAGATATTATAGAGGATAGGATAGGATAGAGGATAGGATAGGATAGAGGATAGGATAGGATAGAGGATAGGATAGGATAGAGGATAGGATAGGATAGAGGATAGGGTAGGATAGAGGATAGGATAGGATAGAGGATATAATAGGATAGAGGATAGGTTAGGATAGCGGATGGGATAGGATGGAGTATAGAATAGGATAGAGGATAGGATAGGATAGAGGATAGGATAGGATTGAGGATAGGATAGGATAGAGGATAGGATAGGATAGAGGATAGGATAGGATTGAGGATAGGATAGGATAGAGGATAGGATAGGATAGAGGATAGGATAGTATAGAGAATAAGATATTATAGAGGATAGGATAGGATAGAGGATCGGATAAGATAGAGGATTGGATAGGATAGAGGAATGGATAGGTAATTGGATAGGATAGAGGATCGGGTAAGGTAGAGGATAGTATAGGATAGAGGATAGGATAGGATAGAGGATAGGATAGGATATAGGATAGGATAGGATAAAGGATAGGATAGGATAGAGGACAGGATAGGATAGAGGATAGGGTAGGATAGAGGATAGGATAGGATAGAGGATATAATAGGATAGAGGATAGGTTAGGATAGCGGATGGGATAGGATGGAGTATAGAATAGGAGAGAGGATAGGATAGGATAGAGGATAGGATAGGATTGAGGATAGGATAGGATAGAGGATAGGATAGGATAGAGGATAGGATAGGATTGAGGATAGGATAGGATAGAGGATAGGATAGGATAGAGGATAGGATAGTATAGAGAATAAGATATTATAGAGGATAGGATAGGATAGAGGATCGGATAAGATAGAGGATTGGATAGGATAGAGGAATGGATAGGTAATTGGATAGGATAGAGGATCGGGTAAGGTAGAGGATAGTATAGGATAGAGGATAGGATAGGATAGAGGATAGGATAGGATATAGGATAGGATAGGATAAAGGATAGGATAGGATAGAGGACAGGATAGGATAGAGGATAGGATAGGATAGAGAATAGGATAGCATAGAAGATAGGATAGGATAGAGGATAGGGTGGGATAGAGGATAGGATAGGATAGAGGATAGGATAGGATAGAGGATAGGATAGGATAGGATAGAGGATAGGATAGGATAGAGGATAGGATAGAGGATAGGGTAGGATAGAGGATGGGATAGGATAGAGGATAGGATAGGATAGAGGATGGTATAGAGGATAGGATAGAGGATAGGATAGGATACGATAGAGGATAGGATAGATGATAGGATAGGATATAGGATCTGATAGAGGGTAGGATAGGATAGAGGATAGGATAGGATAGAGGATAGGATAGGATAGTGGATCGGATAGAGGATAGGATAGGATAGAGGATAGGATAGGATAGAGGATAGGATAGGATAGGGGATAGGATAGGATAGAGGATAGGATAGGATATAGGATAGGATAGGTTAGAGGATAGGATAGGATAGAGGATAGGATAGGATAGAGGATCGGATAGAGGATAGGATAGGATAGAGGATGGTATAGAGGATAGGATAGGGTAGAGGATCGGATAGAGGATAGGATAGGATAGAGGATGGTATAGAGGATAGGATAGAGGATAGGATAGGATAGAGGATAGGATAGGATAGAGGATAGGATAGGATAGAGGATAGGATAGGATAGAGGATAGGATAGGATAGAGGATAGGATAGGATAGAGGATAGGGTAGGATAGAGGATGGTATAGAGGATAGGATAGAGGATAGGATAGGATAGAGGATAGGATAGGATAGAGGATAGGATAGGATAGAGGATAGAATAGGATAGAGGATAGGATAGGATAGAGGATAGGATAGGATAGAGGATAACATAGGATAGAGGATAGGATAGGACAGAGGACAGGCTAGGATTGAGGATAGGATAGGATAGAGGATAGGATAGGATAGAGGATAGGATAGGATAGAGGATACGATAGGATAGAGGATAGGATAGGATAGAGGATAGGATAGGATAGAGGATAGGATAGGATAGAGGATGGTATAGAGGATAGGATAGAGGATAGGATAGGATAGAGGACAGGATAGGATAGAGGATAGGATAGGATAGAGAATAGGATAGCATAGAAGATAGGATAGGATAGAGGATAGGGTGGGATAGAGGATAGGATAGGATAGAGGATAGGATAGGATAGAGGATAGGATAGGATAGGATAGAGGATAGGATAGGATAGAGGATAGGATAGGATAGAGGATAGGGTAGGATAGAGGATGGGATAGGATAGAGGATAGGATAGGATAGAGGATAGGATAGGATAGAGGATAGGATAGGATAGAGGATAGGATAGGATAGAGGATAGGATAGGATAGAGGATAGGATAGGATAGAGGATAGGGTAGGATAGAGGATGGTATAGAGGATAGGATAGAGGATAGGATAGGATAGAGGATAGAGGATAGGATAGGATAGAGGATAGGATAGGATAGAGGATAGGATAGGATAGAGGATAGGATAGGATAGAGGATAGGATAGTATAGAGAATAAGATATTATAGAGGATAGGATAGGATAGAGGATCGGATAAGATAGAGGATTGGATAGGATAGAGGAAAGGATAGGTAATTGGATAGGATAGAGGATCGGATAAGGTAGAGGATAGTATAGGATAGAGGATAGGATAGGATAGAGGATAGGATAGGATATAGGATAGGATAGGATAAAGGATAGGATAGGATAGAGGACAGGATAGGATAGAGGATAGGATAGGATAGAGAATAGGATAGGATAGAAGATAGCATAGAGAATAGGATAGGATAGAGGATAGGATAGGATAGAGAATAGGATAGGATAGAAGATAGCATAGAGGATAGGATAGGATAGAGGATAGGATAGGATAGGGGATAGGGTGGGATAGAGGATAGGATAGGATAGAGGATAGGATAGGATAGAGGATAGAGTGGGATAGAGGATAGGATAGGATAGAGGATAGAATAGGATAGAGGATAGGATAGGATAGAGGATAGGATAGGATAGAGGATAGGATAGGATAGAGGATAGGATAGGATAGAGGACAGGCTAGGATGGAGGATAGGATAGGATAGAAAATAGGATAGGACAGAGGATAGTATAGGGTAGAGTATAGGATAGGATAGAGGATAGTATAGGGTAGAGTATAGGATAGGGTAGAGGATAGGATAGAGGATAGGATAGAGGATAGGATAGAGGATAGGATAGAGGATAGTATAGGATAGAGGATAGGATAGGATAGAGGATAGGATAGGATAGAGGATAGGATAGGATAGAGGATAGGATAGGATAGAGGATAGGATAGGATAGAGGATAGGATAGGATAGAGGATAGGATAGGATAGAGGATAGGATAGGATAGAGGATAGGATAGGATAGAGGATAGAGTGGGATAGAGGATAGGATAGGATAGAGGATAGAATAGGATAGAGGATAGGATAGGATAGAGGATAGGATAGGATAGAGGATAGGATAGGATAGAGGATAGGATAGGATAGAGGACAGGCTAGGATGGAGGATAGGATAGGATAGAAAATAGGATAGGACAGAGGATAGTATAGGGTAGAGTATAGGATAGGATAGAGGATAGTATAGGGTAGAGTATAGGATAGGGTAGAGGATAGGATAGAGGATAGGATAGAGGATAGGATAGAGGATAGGATAGAGGATAGTATAGGATAGAGGATAGGATAGGATAGAGGATAGGATAGGATAGAGGATAGGATAGGATAGAGGATCGGATATAGGATAGGATAGGATAGAGGATGGTATAGAAGATATTATAGAGGATAGGATAGGATAGAGGATAGGATAGGATAGAGGATAGGATAGGATAGAGGATAGGATAGGATAGAGGATAGGATAGGATAGAGGATAGGATAGGATAGAGGATAGGATAGGATAGAGGATAGGATAGGATAGAGGATAGGATAGGATAGAGGATAGGATAGGATAGAGGATAGGATAGGATAGAGGATAGGATAGGATAGAGGATAGGATAGGATAGAGGATAGGATAGGATAGAGGATAGGATAGGATAGAGGATAGGATAGGATAGAGGATAGGATAGGATAGAGGATAGGATAGGATAGAGGATAGGATAGGATAGAGGATAGGATAGGATAGAGGATAGGATAGGATAGAGGATAGGATAGGATAGGATAGAGGATAGGATAGGATAGAGGATAGGATAGGATAGAGGATAGGATAGGATAGAGGATAGGATAGGATAGGATAGAGGATAGGATAGGATAGAGGATAGGATAGAGGATAGGATAGGATAGAGGATAGGATAGGATACGATAGATGATAGGATAGGATATAGGATCTGATAGAGGGTAGGATAGGATAGAGGATAGGATAGGATAGAGGATAGGATAGGATAGTGGATAGGATAGGATAGTGGATCGGATAGAGGATAGGATAGGATAGAGGATAGGATAGGATAGGGGATAGGATAGGATAGAGGATAGGATAGGATATAGGATAGGATAGGTTAGAGGATAGGATAGGATAGAGGATAGGATAGGATAGAGGATAGGATAGGATAGAGGATAGGATAGTATAGAGGATAGGATAGGATAGAGGATAGGATAGGATAGAGGATAGGGTAGGATAGAGGATGGTATAGAGGATATTATAGAGGATAGGATAGGATAGAGGATCGGATAAGATAGAGGATTGGATAGGATAGATTAAAGGATAGGATAGAGGATACGATAGGATAGAGAATAGGATAGGATAGAAGATAGCATAGAGGATAGGATAGGATAGAGGATAGGATAGGATAGAGGATAGGGTGGGATAGAGGATAGGATAGGATAGAGGATAGGATAGGATAGAGAATAGGATAGGATAGAAGATAGCATAGAGGATAGGATAGGATAGAGGATAGGATAGGATAGAGGATAGGGTGGGATAGAGGATAGGATAGGATAGAGGATAGGATAGGATAGAGAATAGGATAGGATAGAAGATAGCATAGAGGATAGGATAGGATAGAGGATAGGATAGGATAGAGGATAGGGTGGGATAGAGGATAGGATAGGATAGAGGATAGGATAGGATAGAGGATAGGGTGGGATAGAGGATAGGATAGGATAGAGGATAGAATAGGATAGAGGATAGGATAGGATAGAGGATAGGATAGGATAGAGGATAGGATAGGATAGAGGATAGGATAGGATAGAGGATAGGATAGGATAGGATAGAGTATAGCATAGGATATAGGATAGGATAGGACAGAGGATAGGATAGGGGATTTGATGGGATAGAGGATAGGATAGGATAGAAGATAGGATAGGATAGAGGATAGGATAGGATAGAGGATAGGATAGGATAGAGGATAGGATAGACGATAGGATAGGATAGAGGATAGGATAGGTTAGATGATAGGATAGAATAGAGGATAGGATAGGATAGAGGATAGGATAGGATAGAGGATAGGATAGAGGATAGGATAGAGGATAGGATAGGATAGAGGATAGGATAGGATATAGGATATAGGATAGGATAGGATAGAGGATAGGATAGGATAGAGGATAGGATAGGAAAGAGGATAGGATAGAGGATAAGATAGAGGATAGGATAGGATAGAGGATAGGATAGGATAGAGGATAGGATAGGATAGAGGATAGGATAGGATAGAGGATAGGATAGGATAGAGGATAGGATAGGATAGAGGATAGGATAGGATAGAGGATAGGATAGGATAGGATAGAGGATAGGATAGGATTGAGGATAGGATAGGATAGAGGATAGGATAGAATAGAGGATAGGATAGGATAGAGGATAGGATAGGATAGAGGATAGGATAGAGGATAGGATAGGATAGAGGATAGGATAGGATATAGGATATAGGATAGGATAGGATAGAGGATAGGATAGGATAGAGGATAGGATAGGATAGAGGATAGGATAGAGGATAGGATAGAGGATAGAGGATAGGATAGGATACGATAGAGGATAGGATAGATGATAGGATAGGATAGAGGATAGGATAGGATAGATGATAGGATAGGATAGAGGATAGGATAGGATAGAGGATAGGATAGGATAGAGGATAGGATAGACGATAGGATAGGATAGAGGATAGGATAGGTTAGATGATAGGATAGAATAGAGGATAGGATAGGATAGAGGATAGGATAGGATAGAGGATAGGATAGAGGATAGGATAGAGGATAGGATAGGATAGAGGATAGGATAGGATATAGGATATAGGATAGGATAGGATAGAGGATAGGATAGGATAGAGGATAGGATAGGAAAGAGGATAGGATAGAGGATAAGATAGAGGATAGGATAGGATAGAGGATAGGATAGGATAGAGGATAGGATAGGATAGAGGATAGGATAGGATAGAGGATAGGATAGGATAGAGGATAGGATAGGATAGAGGATAGGATAGGATAGAGGATAGGATAGGATAGGATAGAGGATAGGATAGGATTGAGGATAGGATAGGATAGAGGATAGGATAGAATAGAGGATAGGATAGGATAGAGGATAGGATAGGATAGAGGATAGGATAGAGGATAGGATAGGATAGAGGATAGGATAGGATATAGGATATAGGATAGGATAGGATAGAGGATAGGATAGGATAGAGGATAGGATAGGATAGAGGATAGGATAGAGGATAGGATAGAGGATAGAGGATAGGATAGGATACGATAGAGGATAGGATAGATGATAGGATAGGATAGAGGATAGGATAGGATAGATGATAGGATAGGATAGAGGATCTGATAGAGGATAGGATAGGATAGAGGATAGGATAGGGTAGTGGATCGGATAGAGGATAGGATAGGATAGAGGATAGGATAGGATAGAGGATACTATAGGATAGAGGATAGGATAGGATAGAGGATAGGATAGGATAGAGGATAGAATAGGATAGAGGATAGGATAGGATAGAGGATAGGATAGGATAGAGGATAGGATAGGATAGAGGATAGGATAGGATAGAGGATAGGATAGGATAGGATAGAGTATAGCATAGGATATAGGATAGGATAGGACAGAGGATAGGATAGGGGATTTGATGGGATAGAGGATAGGATAGGATAGAAGATAGGATAGGATAGAGGATAGGATAGGATAGAGGATAGGATAGGATAGAGGATAGGATAGACGATAGGATAGGATAGAGGATAGGATAGGTTAGATGATAGGATAGTATAGAGGATAGGATAGAGGATAGGATAGGATAGAAGATAGGATAGGTTAGAGGATAGGATAGTATAGAGGATAGGATAGAGGATAGGATAGGATAGAGGATAGGATAGGATAGAGGATAGGATAGGAAAGAGGATAGGATAGAGGATAAGATAGAGGATAGGATAGGATAGAGGATAGGATAGGATAGAGGATAGGATAGGATAGAGGATAGGATAGGATAGAGGATAGGATAGGATAGAGGATAGTATAGGATAGAGGATAGGATAGGATAGAGGATAGGATAGGATAGGATAGAGGATAGGATAGGATTGAGGATAGGATAGGATAGAGGATAGGATAGAATAGAGGATAGGATAGGATAGAGGATAGGATAGGATAGAGGATAGGATAGAGGATAGGATAGAGGATAGGATAGGATATAGGATATAGGATATAGGATAGGATAGGATAGAGGATAGGATAGGATAGAGGATAGGATAGGATAGAGGATAGGATAGAGGATAGGATAGAGGATAGAGGATAGGATAGGATACGATAGAGGATAGGATAGATGATAGGATAGGATAGAGGATAGGATAGGATAGATGATAGGATAGGATAGAGGATAGGATAGGATAGAGGATAGGATAGGATAGAGGATAGGATAGGATAGGATAGAGTATAGCATAGGATATAGGATAGGATAGGACAGAGGATAGGATAGGGGATTTGATGGGATAGAGGATAGGATAGGATAGAAGATAGGATAGGATAGAGGATAGGATAGGATAGAGGATAGGATAGGATAGAGGATAGGATAGACGATAGGATAGGATAGAGGATAGGATAGGTTAGATGATAGGATAGTATAGAGGATAGGATAGAGGATAGGATAGGATAGAAGATAGGATAGGTTAGAGGATAGGATAGTATAGAGGATAGGATAGAGGATAGGATAGGATAGAGGATAGGATAGGATAGAGGATAGGATAGGAAAGAGGATAGGATAGAGGATAAGATAGAGGATAGGATAGGATAGAGGATAGGATAGGATAGAGGATAGGATAGGATAGAGGATAGGATAGGATAGAGGATAGGATAGGATAGAGGATAGGATAGGATAGAGGATAGGATAGGATAGGATAGAGGATAGGATAGGATTGAGGATAGGATAGGATAGAGGATAGGATAGAATAGAGGATAGGATAGGATAGAGGATAGGATAGGATAGAGGATAGGATAGAGGATAGGATAGAGGATAGGATAGGATAGAGGATAGGATAGGATATAGGATATAGGATAGGATAGGATAGAGGATAGGATAGGATAGAGGATAGGATAGGATAGAGGATAGGATAGGATAGAGGATAGGATAGAGGATAGGATAGAGGATAGAGGATAGGATAGGATACGATAGAGGATAGGATAGATGATAGGATAGGATAGAGGATAGGATAGGATAGATGATAGGATAGGATACAGGATCTGATAGAGGATAGGATAGGATAGAGGATAGGATAGGGTAGTGGATCGGATAGAGGATAGGATAGGATAGAGGATAGGATAGGATAGAGGATACTATAGGATAGAGGATAGGATAGGATAGAGGATAGGATAGGATAGAGGATAGAATAGGATAGATGATAGGATAGGATAGAGGATAGGATAGGATAGAGGATAGGATAGGATAGAGGATAGGATAGGATAGAGGATAGGATAGGATAGGATAGAGTATAGCATAGGATATAGGATAGGATAGGACAGAGGATAGGATAGGGGATTTGATGGGATAGAGGATAGGATAGGATAGAAGATAGGATAGGATAGAGGATAGGATAGGATAGAGGATAGGATAGGATAGAGGATAGGATAGACGATAGGATAGGATAGAGGATAGGATAGGTTAGATGATAGGATAGTATAGAGGATAGGATAGAGGATAGGATAGGATAGAAGATAGGATAGGTTAGAGGATAGGATAGTATAGAGGATAGGATAGAGGATAGGATAGGATAGAGGATAGGATAGGATAGAGGATAGGATAGGAAAGAGGATAGGATAGAGGATAAGATAGAGGATAGGATAGGATAGAGGATAGGATAGGATAGAGGATAGGATAGGATAGAGGATAGGATAGGATAGAGGATAGGATAGGATAGAGGATAGGATAGGATAGAGGATAGGATAGGATAGAGGATAGGATAGGATTGAGGATAGGATAGGATAGAGGATAGGATAGAATAGAGGATAGGATAGGATAGAGGATAGGATAGGATAGAGGATAGGATAGAGGATAGGATAGAGGATAGGATAAGATAGAGGATAGGATAGGATATAGGATATAGGATAGGATAGGATAGAGGATAGGATAGGATAGAGGATAGGATAGGATAGAGGATAGGATAGAGGATAGGATAGAGGATAGAGGATAGGATAGGATACGATAGAGGATAGGATAGATGATAGGATAGGATAGAGGATAGGATAGGATAGATGATAGGATAGGATAGAGGATCTGATAGAGGATAGGATAGGATAGAGGATAGGATAGGGTAGTGGATCGGATAGAGGATAGGATAGGATAGAGGATAGGATAGGATAGAGGATAGGATAGGATAGAGGATAGGATAGGATAGAGGATAGGATAGGATAGAGGATAGGATAGGATATAGGATGGGATAGGATAGAGGATAGGATAGGATAGAGGAAAGTATAGGATAGAGGATAGGATAGAGGATAGGATAGGATAGAGGATAGGATAGAGGATAGGATAGGATAGATGATAGGGTGGGATAGAGGATAGGATAGGATAGAGGATAGGATAGGATAGAGGATAGGGTGGGATAGAGGATAGGATAGGATAGAGGATAGGATAGGATAGAGGATAGGATTGGATAGAGAATAGGATAGGATAGAGGACAGGATAGGATGGAGGATAGGATAGGATAGAAAATAGGATAGGACAGAGGATAGGGTAGGATAGAGGATAGGATAGGATAGAGGATAGGATAGGATAGAGGATAGGATAGGATAGAGGATATGATACGATAGAGGATAGGGTAGGTTAGCGGTTAGGATAGGATAGAGTATAGAATAGGATAGAGGACAGGATAGGATGGAAGATAGGATAGGATTGAGGATATGATAGAGAATAGGACAGGATAGAGGATAGGATAGGGGATTGTATAGGATAGAAGATAGGAGACGATAGAGGATAGGATAGGATAAAGGATAGGATAGGATAGAGGATAGGATATGATAGCGGATAGGATAGGATAGAGGATAGGATAGGATAGAGGATAGAATAGGATAGAGGATAGGATAGGATAGAGGATAGGATAGGATAGAGGATAGGATAGGATAGAGGATAGAGTGGGATAGAGGATAGGATAGGATAGAGGATAGAATAGGATAGAGGATAGGATAGGATAGAGGATAGGATAGGATAGAGGATAGGATAGGATAGAGGATAGGATAGGATAGAGGACAGGCTAGGATGGAGGATAGGATAGGATAGAAAATAGGATAGGACAGAGGATAGTATAGGGTAGAGTATAGGATAGGATAGAGGATAGTATAGGGTAGAGTATAGGATAGGGTAGAGGATAGGATAGAGGATAGGATAGAGGATAGGATAGAGGATAGGATAGAGGATAGTATAGGATAGAGGATAGGATAGGATAGAGGATAGGATAGGATAGAGGATAGGATAGGATAGAGGATCGGATATAGGATAGGATAGGATAGAGGATGGTATAGAGGATATTATAGAGGATAGGATAGGATAGAGGATAGGATAGGATAGAGGATAGGATAGGATAGAGGATAGGATAGGATAGAGGATAGGATAGGATAGAGGATAGGATAGGATAGGATAGAGGATAGGATAGGATAGAGGATAGGATAGGATAGAGGATAGGATAGGATAGAGGATAGGATAGGATAGAGGATAGGATAGGATAGAGGATAGGATAGAATAGAGGATAGGATAGGATAGAGGATAGGATAGGATAGAGGATAGGATAGGATAGAGGATAGGATAGGATAGAGGATAGGATAGGATAGGATAGAGGATAGGATAGGATAGAGGATAGGATAGAGGATAGGATAGGATAGAGGATAGGATAGGATAGAGGATAGGATAGGATAGAGGATGGTATAGAGGATAGGATAGAGGATAGGATAGGATACGATAGAGGATAGGATAGATGATAGGATAGGATATAGGATCTGATAGAGGGTAGGATAGGATAGAGGATAGGATAGGATAGAGGATAGGATAGGATAGTGGATCGGATAGAGGATAGGATAGGATAGAGGATAGGATAGGATAGAGGATAGGATAGGATAGGGGATAGGATAGGATAGAGGATAGGATAGGATATAGGATAGGATAGGTTAGAGGATAGGATAGGATAGAGGATAGGATAGGATAGAGGATCGGATAGAGGATAGGATAGGATAGAGGATGGTATAGAGGATAGGATAGGATAGAGGATCGGATAGAGGATAGGATAGGATAGAGGATGGTATAGAGGATAGGATAGGGGATAGGATAGGATAGAGGATAGGATAGGATAGAGGATAGGATAGGATAGAGGATAGGATAGGATAGAGGATAGGATAGGATAGAGGATAGGATAGGATAGAGGATAGGATAGGATAGAGGATAGGATAGGATAGAGGATAGGATAGGATAGATGATAGGGTAGGATAGAGGATGGTATAGAGGATAGGATAGAGGATAGGATAGGATAGAGGATAGGATAGGATAGAGGATAGGATAGGATAGATGATAGGATAGGATAGAGGATAGGATAGGATAGAGGATAGGATAGGATACGATAGAGGATAGGATAGATGATAGGATAGGATAGAGGATCTGATAGAGGATAGGATAGGATAGAGGATAGGATAGGATAGAGGATAGGATAGTATAGAGGATAGGATAGGATAGAGGATAGGATAGGATAGAGGATAGGGTAGGATAGAGGATGGTATAGAGGATATTATAGAGGATAGGATAGGATAGAGGATCGGATAAGATAGAGGATTGGATAGGATAGATTAAAGGATAGGATAGAGGATACGATAGGATAGAGAATAGGATAGGATAGAAGATAGCATAGAGGATAGGATAGGATAGAGGATAGGATAGGATAGAGGACAGGGTGGGATAGAGGATAGGATAGGATAGAGGATAGGATAGGATAGAGAAGAGGATAGGATAGAAGATAGCATAGAGGATAGGATAGGATAGAGGATAGGATAGGATAGAGGATAGGGTGGGATAGAGGATAGGATAGGATAGAGGATAGGATAGGATAGAGAATAGGATAGGATAGAAGATAGCATAGAGGATAGGATAGGATAGAGGATAGGATGGGATAGAGGATAGGGTGGGATAGAGGATAGGATAGGATAGAGGATAGGATAGGATAGAGGATAGGGTGGGATAGAGGATAGGATAGGATAGAGGATAGAATAGGATAGAGGATAGGATAGGATAGAGGATAGGATAGGATAGAGGACAGGATAGGATAGAGGATAGGATAGGATAGGATAGAGTATAGCATAGGATATAGGATAGGATAGGACAGAGGATAGGATAGGGGATTTGATGGGATAGAGGATAGGATAGGATAGAAGATAGGATAGGATAGAGGATAGGATAGGATAGAGGATAGGATAGGATAGAGGATAGGATAGACGATAGGATAGGATAGAGGATAGGATAGGTTAGATGATAGGATACTATAGAGGATAGGATAGAGGATAGGATAGGATAGAAGATAGGATAGGTTAGAGGATAGGATAGTATAGAGGATAGGATAGAGGATAGGATAGGATAGAGGATAGGATAGGATAGAGGATAGGATAGGAAAGAGGATAGGATAGAGGATAAGATAGAGGATAGGATAGGATAGAGGATAGGATAGGATAGAGGATAGGATAGGATAGAGGATAGGATAGGATAGAGGATAGGATAGGATAGAGGATAGGATAGGATAGAGGATAGGATAGGATAGAGGATAGGATAGGATAGGATAGAGGATAGGATAGGATTGAGGATAGGATAGGATAGAGGATAGGATAGGATAGAGGATAGGATAGGATAGAGGATAGGATAGGATATAGGATGGGATAGGATAGAGGATAGGATAGGATAGAGGATAGTATAGGATAGAGGATGGTATAGAGGATAGGATAGAGGATAGGATAGGATAGAGGATAGGATAGAGGATAGGATAGGATAGATGATAGGGTGGGATAGAGGATAGGATAGGATAGAGGATAGGATAGGATAGAGGATAGGGTGGGATAGAGGATAGGATAGGATAGAGGATAGGATAGGATAGAGGATAGGATTGGATAGAGAATAGGATAGGATAGAGGACAGGATAGGATGGAGGATAGGATAGGATAGAAAATAGGATAGGACAGAGGATAGGGTAGGATAGAGGATAGGATAGGATAGAGGATAGGATAGGATAGAGGATAGGATAGGATAGAGGATATGATACGATAGAGGATATGGTAGGTTAGCGGTTAGGATAGGATAGAGTATAGAATAGGATAGAGGACAGGATAGGATGGAAGATAGGATAGGATTGAGGATATGATAGAGAATAGGACAGGATAGAGGATAGGATAGGGGATTGTATAGGATAGAAGATAGGAGACGATAGAGGATAGGATAGGATAAAGGATAGGATAGGATAGAGGATAGGATATGATAGCGGATAGGATAGGATAGAGGATAGGATAGGATAGAGGATAGAATAGGATAGAGGATAGGATAGGATAGAGGATAGGATAGGATAGAGGATAGGATAGGATAGAGGATAGGATAGGATAGAGGATAGGATAGGATAGAGGATAGGATAGGATAGAGGATAGGATAGAGGATAGGATAGAGGATAGAGGATAGGATAGGATACGATAGAGGATAGGATAGATGATAGGATAGGATAGAGGATAGGATAGGATAGATGATAGGATAGGATAGAGGATCTGATAGAGGATAGGATAGGATAGAGGATAGGATAGGGTAGTGGATTGGATAGAGGATAGGATAGGATAGAGGATAGGATAGGATAGAGGATAGGATAGGATAGAGGATAGGATAGGATAGAGGATAGGATAGGATATAGGATGGGATAGGATAGAGGATAGGATAGGATAGAGGATAGTATAGGATAGAGGATGGTATAGAGGATAGGATAGAGGATAGGATAGGATAGAGGATAGGATAGAGGATAGGATAGGATAGATGATAGGGTGGGATAGAGGATAGGATAGGATAGAGGATAGGATAGGATAGAGGATAGGGTGGGATAGAGGATAGGATAGGATAGAGGATAGGATAGGATAGAGGATAGGATTGGATAGAGAATAGGATAGGATAGAGGACAGGATAGGATGGAGGATAGGATAGGATAGAAAATAGGATAGGACAGAGGATAGGGTAGGATAGAGGATAGGATAGGATAGAGGATAGGATAGGATAGAGGATAGGATAGGATAGAGGATATGATACGATAGAGGATAGGGTAGGTTAGCGGTTAGGATAGGATAGAGTATAGAATAGGATAGAGGACAGGATAGGATGGAAGATAGGATAGGATTGAGGATATGATAGAGAATAGGACAGGATAGAGGATAGGATAGGGGATTGTATAGGATAGAAGATAGGAGACGATAGAGGATAGGATAGGATAAAGGATAGGATAGGATAGAGGATAGGATATGATAGCGGATAGGATAGGATAGAGGATAGGATAGGATAGAGGATAGAATAGGATAGAGGATAGGATAGGATAGAGGATAGGATAGGATAGAGGATAGGATAGGATAGAGGATAGGATAGGATAGAGGACAGGCTAGGATTGAGGATAGGATAGGATAGAGGATAGGATAGGATAGATGATAGGATATAATAGAGGATCTGATAGAGGATAGGATAGGATAGAGGATAGGATAGGGTAGTGGATCGGATAGAGGATAGGATAGTATAGAGGATAGGATAGGATAGAGGATAGGATAGGATAGAGGATAGGATAGGATAGAGGATAGGATAGGATAGAGGATAGGATAGGATATAGGATAGGATAGGATAGAGGATAGGATAGGATAGAGGATAGGATAGGATAGAGAATAGGATAGGATAGAAGATAGCATAGAGGATAGGATAGGATAGAGGATAGGATAGGATAGAGGATAGGGTGGGATAGAGGATAGGATAGGATAGAGGATAGGATAGGATAGAGAATAGGATAGGATAGAAGATAGCATAGAGGATAGGATAGGGTAGAGGATAGGATAGGATAGAGGATAGGGTGGGATAGAGGATAGGATAGGATAGAGGATAGGATAGGATAGAGGATAGGGTGGGATAGAGGATAGGATAGGATAGAGGATAGAATAGGATAGAGGATAGGATAGGATAGAGGATAGGATAGGATAGAGGATAGGATAGGATAGAGGATAGGATAGGATAGAGGATAGTATAGGGTAGAGTATAGGATAGGATAGAGGATAGGATAGAGGATAGGATAGAGGATAGGATAGAGGATACGATAGAGGATAGTATAGGGTAGAGTATAGGATAGGATAGAGGATAGGATAGAGGATAGGATAGAGGATAGGATAGAGGATACGATAGAGGATAGTATAGGATAGAGGATAGGATAGGATAGAGGATAGGATAGGATAGAGGATAGGATAGGATAGAGGATAGGATAGGATAGAGGATCGGATAGAGGATAGGATAGGATAGAGGATGGTATAGAGGATAGGATAGAGGATAGGATAGGATAGAGGATAGGATAGGATAGAGGATAGGATAGGATAGAGGATAGGATAGGATAGAGGATTGGATAGGATAGAGGAAAGGATAGGATAGAGGATAGGATAGGATAGAGAATAGGATAGGATAGAAGATAGCATAGAGGATAGAGAATAGGATAGGATAGAAGATAGCATAGAGGATAGGATAGGATAGAGGATAGGATAGGATAGAGGATAGGGTGGGATAGAGGATCTGATAGAGGATAGGATAGGATAGAGGATAGGATAGGATAGAGGATAGGATAGGATAGAGGATAGGATAGGATAGAGGATAGGATATGATACGATAGAGGATAGGATAGATGATAGGATAGGATAGAGGATCTGATAGAGGATAGGATAGGATAGAGGATAGGATAGGATAGAGGATAGGATAGGATAGAGGATAGGATAGGATAGAGGATAGGATAGGATTGAGGATATGATAGAGAATAGGACAGGATAGAGGATAGGATAGGGGATTGTATAGGATAGAAGATATGAGACGATAGAGGATAGGATAGGATAAAGGATAGGATAGGATAGAGGATAGGATATGATAGCGGATAGGATAGGATAGAGGATAGGATAGGATAGAGGATAGAATAGGATAGAGGATAGGATAGGATAGAGGATAGGATAGGATAGAGGATAACATAGGATAGAGGATAGGATAGGATAGAGGACAGGCTAGGATTGAGGATAGGATAGGATAGAGGATCTGATAGAGGATAGGATAGGATAGAGGATAGGATAGGATAGAGGATAGGATAGGATAGTGGATCGGATAGAGGATAGGATAGGATAGAGGATAGGAGAGGATACAGGATAGGATAGGATAGAGGATAGGATAGGATAGAGGAGAGGGTAGGATAGAGGATAGGATAGGATAGAGGATATAATAGGATAGAGGATAGGTTAGGATAGCGGATGGGATAGGATGGAGTATAGAATAGGATAGAGGATAGGATAGGATAGAGGATAGGATAGGATAGAGGATAGGATAGGATAGAGGATGGGGACCGAGGGGATATGGGCTTAGTAGTGGTGACTCGGATCCACTACTAGGTATGCCACAGTGTTGGCGGTCATATCCCTAAAATCCTCTACGCTCCACCTCCTCGTGGTGGTCCCTGGGAACACACATAGTTGTGTGTTGCTAACGGAGCGAGGGGTATTCCGCGGGAAGTAGTCCTAATGATGTGTGAGGCGATGCCGGCGGGATCTTCGGATCCTGGCAGGGCCTCCCTTGCCGGTAAGGCTCACACGGAGGGATGAAAAACCGCGGAATGGGTCCTGCGATAACGACCGGGGAGGTCGCCGCAGGGCCCTTGCCGTAAACCGGTGGTCATGTTTTACCGGAACGGTGGTCTTGCCTTAACCGGCCGGGCCGCGAGGATGATAACCTCTATAAAAAATCCCCCACCCTAAGCTTGGTGCGCGGTGAGAGGGTACGCCCTTGTTACAGGGCGTGGCTGGTGGGGTACATCAGCCACTAGCGCACCAACGTCTGGATACCTGGCGAACTCCAGCGGAAATTAGCCTTACCCGGGCAAGGAGGCTCTGCCCGGGCGGACGTGTATTTCCTGCCAATCTCGTGGGACCAGAAATGGAAACAAATAACGAAAAAAATCTCGATGTTGTGGGGGAGGCTGCCGATACGGCAGCAGCGACGGTGGGGGAAGAGACGGCAGCGGTCACTGCCGGGGAGGGGATGGCAGCGGTTACTGCCGGGGAGGACGCGGTCGTGGTCATCGCGGACGAGGACTCGGATGGGGATGAAACAATCATCTCCATCTCGAGCTCCGTCGGCTCGATCGTGACGCGCGGGGGCGCGGAGAAGCGGGGCGCGACATCTGGGGTCTCTGACCCCAAGCGTGCCCGGTTAAAGGGGGGGGGGCAGCACACCCGCGGCGGGTCGGTGTCGCGGACGGACCCCGGGGAGGGCTCGTCGGGGACGCCCATCATGGATCTGGCCCTCGGCGGCCGCGCCGAGAGGAGCCAGAAGAGGAGGGTCGGTGACCTCATCGAGCTGGGTGGGAGGATGCCGACAGCGCAGCTAGTAGGGGAGGTGGAGGAGGCGATGTTGAGGGTGGAGAGAGTCTCCACCGTCTCAAGGGGCCTCAAGGGGGACCTGGCTAAAGACTTGCGGGATTGTTCTGCAGTCGCCAGGGCCCACTGCACCACCTTGATGCAGCGGTGCTTTACCGGGATGGCGTGGCAGGGGAGCCAGGAGGTGGCCCGTCTCCGCGAGCAGAACGCGGCCCTCGCGAAGGAGGCGGGTTACCTCCGGTCGAGGCTCCGGTCAATGGAGGCCGGGCGGCGGGCGAACACCGACAGCGGTCGCCGGGCGGGACATGCGCCAATAGGGGAAGCGCCCCCCGCCTCCTCGACAGCGGGGGTCCGTACGCGGGGGACGGAGGCGATGGGGTCGTCGGGGGAGGGAGTGGGAGTTTTGGACTCCGAAGCCCTGCTTCTCCGGGTCGGCGCGCTGATAACGGCCAGGAACCGGGAGCTAGAGGCCCGGATGGAGGAGCGGTTCCGGACGATTCTGGCCGGGTTGGCCCCGGCCCTCCGGGCGGAGGGTAAATCGGCGCGCGAGGCGACGCCGGTGGCTTCTCTGCCGGCGACGTCTGTCACCAAGGGGACTGGACCGGTGGTCGTGTCCAACGTGAGGGTGGTGCCCCCCGTTGTCATTCCGCCACCGTTCGTCCCGGCCTCGTGGATGGAGGTGACGAGCAAGGCGGCGAAGAGGGCCAAGAAGAAGATGGCCGCGGAGGAGGCTGCGGCGAGAGCAGTCGCGGCCGAGGCAGCTGCCGCCGCTTCACGGCTGCAGGCTGCGAGGGATCCGAGGGCGGCGGGCGGCGCACGAGTGCAGGGCGGCGCGAGCGCGGCGAAGCCCGCCGCCGGGAGGGACGGTGGCCTGGGACGCACCCCCAGAACCGGAGCAGTGGCCATCACCATCCCCGAGAGCTGCAAGCTCACTTATTCGGAGGTGATGGCCAGGGCAAAAGAGAGGGTGGACCTCAAGGCTATCGGGATCGAGTCGGGGGTGCTTCCCAGGCGGTCGAAAACCGGCGGGATCCTCCTGGAGGTCAGGGGCACGGGGTGCCAGGAGAAGGCACGGGCCCTCTCCGGGAGGATCGCCGAGGCGCTTGGGGGGACCGGGGTTAAGGTCTCCCAGGCGATCAAGCGCGGCGAGGTGCGCGTGGCGGGCCTGGACGACTCGGTGTCGTCCGGGGACGTAGCGGTGGCGCTGGCGGCGGCGGGGGGGTGTTCCGCGGCGGAGTTCCGGGTCGGCGAGATCCGCAGACCCGCCTCGGAGCAGGCGCTGGGCTCCTGTTGGGCCCAGGGCCCCCTCGCGGCCGTCAAGAAAGTGGTGGCGGGAGGCCGGCTGCTGGTCGGATGGTCCTCGGCCCGCGTCGAGGCGCTGAGGGAGCGGCCCCTCCAATGCTTCCGTTGCTTGGAGACGGGGCACACGCGGGCGACATGCAAGAGCGCGGTCGACAGAGGCGCGTTGTGCTACCGCTGCGGGTCGGCGGAGCACCGGGCTTCGGCCTGCAAGGCCGCCCCCAGGTGTCCGCTCTGCGCGGACCTGGGGAGACCATCGGGCCATAGATTCGGGGCCAAAGCGTGTGCCCCGGCTCCCAAGAGGGGCCGCGCGGCGACGAAAGAGAAGGGCGCGTCTGGGGCTGCATCCGCGCAGCGGCCGCAGACGGCGCCGGGGGCCCGGCCCTCCCAGGGAGGGGACTCTGCAGAGCCCATGTTAGAGTAGGTACTTTTAATCCTACTCCGGTTCTGCAGGCGAACCTCAACCACTCGCGCGCGGCACAGGACCTGTTTGTCCAAGCCGTGCGCGAGTGGGGGGCTGGGCTGGCAGTTGCGGCGGAGCCGTACGCAATCCCCGAACACCCCTTCTGGGTGGGGGACGAGATCGGCTCCGTAGTAATAGTGGCGGGAAGCCGCCCCGGGTCCCCGTCGGTCTCCCTTCTGGAGCGGGGCGAGGGATTCGTGGCGGTGCAATGGGGGGACATCGCGGTTGTCGGGATCTACATCTCGCCGAGCTGTGGCCTCGATCAATTTCGGGGGTTCCTGGGTGGGCTGAACAGCTGCATCGCGCGGTGCAGCGCCCGCCCGGTTCTCGTTTTGGGAGACTTCAATGCCCACGCGGTATCGTGGGGGAGTCCCAGGACGACCACTAGGGGTAGCGAGGTGTTAACCTGGGCGGCCGGCCTGGATCTCCGGTTGATTAACCGGGGATCCACGCCGACGTGCGTGCGTCCGCAGGGGGTCTCGATTGTCGACCTGACATGGGGGACTCCCTCGGCCGTGCGCCGGGTGTCGGGATGGAGGGTGGCCGAGGAGATAGAGATTGCGTCAGACCATACGCCCATCGTCATGGACGTGTGGCCCACCCTCCACGCGCGGGATTCCCGGCCGGGCCGGGGGACCGACGGCCGCGATGGGCCTTGAAGCGGCTGGACGCGGACGCGTTCGGGGCCGCGGTAGCCGCGGCGACATGGACGGGGCCGGCCCTGTCCGAGCTGGCGCCTGCGCAAGGGGCGAGGCGGCTGCGGGAGGTAATGACGGCGGTGTGCGACACCGCCATGCCCCGCAGCCGGTTCGCCCCCAGGAGGGCGGCGTACTGGTGGTCCGCCGGCATTGCGGAGCTCCGGCGTGCCTGCAATGCCGCGCGGCGTCGGTACGGCCGAGCGCGTAGGAGGCGCGACGACGAGGAGGCGACGGCGAGGCTCGGCGGGGAGTACCGAGCCGCGCTCGGGGTTCTCCGCAGGGCTATCGCGCGGGCCAAGGCCGACGCGTGGTCGGAGCTCGTCGGCATGGTGGACTCCGATCCATGGGGGCGCCCGTACAAGCTTGTCATGAACAAGCTGCGCGCGTGGGCGCCTCCGGTGACGGAGTCGATGGACCCCCACCTGCTCGAGGGAGTGGTGGCGTCCCTATTCCCGCGAGAAGGGTGACAACTGCGCCGCTCCCATTGGGAACAGGAGCCTCTCTCCTGGTCCGCAGAGTGGGAGGTGTCGGCCGGCGAGCTGGGTGAGGCGATGGCCAGGGCGCGGCGGGTGGGCCGCAAGGCCCCGGGCCCGGACGGGGTGCCGGGCCGCGCGTTGGTCTTGGCCCTGGAGGGGGGACTCGCCGCCGAACTCCGGCAGCTGTATAACGGCTGTCTGAGGGAGGGGGTGTTCCCCACGGAGTGGAAGTCGGGCAGGTTGGTCCTCCTTCCGAAGGGGGGCAAGTCCCGGGACTCGCCCTCAGGGTACCGGCCAATTTGTCTGCTGGACGAGGCGGGGAAGTTGTTCGAGCGCGTACTCGTTGGACGCCTCGTCCGGCACCTGTCGGCGGGAGGGGTCCCCGATCTGAGCGGGGTTCAATTCGGCTTCCGGGAGGGTCTCTCCACCGTCGACGCTATTCGGCGGGTGAGGGCTCTCTCGGAGGCCTGTACGAGGGGGGGGGGCGGTGTTGCGTTGGCGATATCCTTGGATATCGCTAACGCGTTCAACACCGTCCCCTGGGATCGGATAATGGAGGCCCTGGTCTTCCACCGGGTGCCTCTGTATCTCAGAAGGGTGATCGGGAGCTATCTCTCCGACAGGGGTATAGAGTATCCCGGCCGGTACGGGATGGTGCGCAGGGGCGTCGTGCGCGGGGTTCCGCAGGGCTCGGTGTTGGGCCCGTTGCTGTGGAATCTTGCGTACGATCGCGTCCTGCGGGAGGAGATGCCTCCCGGGGTCAGCCTGACGTGTTACGCCGACGACACGCTGGTATTGGCCACCGGGAGGTATGCGAAGGAGGCCATCTGCCTGGCGGAGCGCGGCGCGTGGCGCGCGGTGCGCGCGATCCGGTCGCTGGGCCTAGAGGTGTCCGTCGAGAAAACCAGGGCCATGTGGTTTCTCCGCTCGGCCCGGTTGGCGGCGCCTCCCCAGTGCTGGATCTGCGTGGGGGAGGGGATGGTCAAGGTCGGGTCCCAGATGCGGTACCTGGGACTCGAGCTTGACGACCGGTGGCGTTTTGACCGCCACCTTGAGTCGCTGGCGCCCCGGGCGGAGAGGGCGACCGCTGCGCTCGGTCGCCTTCTCCCGAATCTCGGGGGACCCTGTGGACGGGTGCGTCGTCTGTTCGCGGTGGTGGTGCGAGTTTTGGTCCTGTACGGAGCCCCTGTATGGGCGCGCGATGTCTTGGCTAGGGGGCGCAGTGGCGGCACACGGTCGCTGCTGCGTCGCATCGAGCGCAGGCTGGCCATAGGCATCGTGCGGGGGTACCGCACCATTTCATACGCGACGGCGATGGTGATGTCGGGGCTGATCCCCCTCGAGCTGGAGGCCCGCGTGTTGGCGGATGTGCATACGCACTCCAGGGAACTCCGGCTCCGGGGGGTGGCCCCGGATCAGGCGCGGCTCATGGTGGATGAGCTCAGGCGACATGCTCGGCGGCACGCAGCCCGGGAGTGGCGCGATAGCCTTCCCGGGACGAGGGAGGGCGAGAGGCGGGCCGTTCGGGCCATCCTCCCGGTGTTCGATCAATGGAACAGGGGATGGATGGGGCATAGGGTCTCCTACCGTGTGACGCAGGTGATGAGCGGGCACGGGTGCTTCGGCGACTACCTGTGTCGCATCGGGAGGGAGACCGAGGAGGCGTGTCACCACTGCGGCGAGCCGCGGGACACGGCGCAACACACTCTGGAGGAGTGTCCGGCATGGGGGGAGAGCGCCGTGCCCTGCGGCGCGCGGTGGGCCACGACCTCTCGCTCCCGGCTGTCGTCGCTGCGGCAGCCGGTGGCGAGGAGGCGTGGAGGGGGTTCGCTTCCTTCTGCGAGCGGGTTATGCTGCGGAAGGAGGCTGCGGAACGGGATCGGGAGCGTAATCACGATCCCGGCCGAAGGGGGGGGGGGGAGGCGGCGCAGGGTACGCCCCGGGGGCGTACCCCCGTTGCGACGCCTCTGACGCGAGCGGGGACGCCCTTGATGATCTCGAGGCGGGGGATCGGATATCCCCTTACACTCGGTCACCAACGGCGTCCCCGGAGGCCGCCGGGCATCTCGGGCGGGGGCCCGGATGCTCATCGGGCGGCCTCACAGGGGGGGAAGGCGCCACGTCGTCCGTTGCGTGGTGCCTTCGGATAGAGTAGGTACGGGCGGGGGCCGCGTCGCCCCCCCCCCCCCCGGGTGGTATGCTATGGCGGGGGCACACCGGATTGACATGCGCGCGCAGAGCACGGGTGCCCCCAGGAGTCTAGGGACGGACGGGGAGGAGTTAATGGGTATACTCGGCGTTGCACCAACCAGCCGAGGAGTCCCACATAACCCGGACCATCCCCCCCCCGGGGGGGTTCGGGTATCCGTAACGAGATTACCTCCTCGAAAAAAAAAAAAAAAAAAAAATAGTATAGGATAGAGAATAGGATAGGATAGGATATAGGATAGAATAGGACAGAGGAAACGATAGGATAGAGGATAGGATAGGATAGAGGATAGGATAGGATAGAGGATGGGATAGGATAGAGGATACGATGTGATACAGGATAGGATAGTATAGAGGGTAGGATAGGGGATTGGATAGGATAGAGGATAGTATAGGATAGAGTATAGGGTAGGATAGAGGACAGGATAGGATAGAGGATACGATAGGATAGAGGATAGGATAGGAAAGGATAAAAGATGGTATAAGGATAGAGGATACGATGTGATACAGGATAGGATAGTATAGAGGGTGGGATAGGGGATTGGATAGGATAGAGGATAGTATAGGATAGAGTATAGGGTAGGATAGAGGACAGGATAGGATAGAGGATACGATAGGATAGAGGATAGGGTAGGATAGAGGATAGGATAGGATAGAGGATAGGATAGGATAGAGGATAGGATAGGGGATTGGATAGGATAGATTATAGGATAGGTTAGAGGATAGGATAGGACGGAGGATACGATAGGATAGAGGATATAATAGGAAAGGATAAAGGATGGTATAAGGATAGAGGATACGATATGGTACAGGATAGGATAGAATAGAGGGTAGGATAGGGGATTGGATAGGATAGAGGATAGTATAGGATAGAGTATAGGGCAGGATAGAGGACAGGATAGGACAGAGGATAGGATAGGATACAGGATAGGATAGGACAGAGGGAAGGATAGGATAGCATACGGGATAGGATTGAGGGTAGGATAGGATAGAGGATGGGATAGGATAGAGGAAACGATAGGATAGAGGATACGATAGGATAGAGGATAGGATAGGATAGAGGATAGGATAGGGGATTGAATAGGATACAGGATAGGATAGAATAGAGGATAGGATAGGATACAGGGTAGAGGATAGAGGATAGGAGAGGATAGAGGATAGGAGAGGATAGAGGATAGGATAGGATAGAGGATGGGATAGGATAGAGGATGGGATCGGATAGATTTTACGATAGGATAGAGGATAGGATAGGATAGAGGATAGGATAGGGAAGAGGATAGGATAGGGGATAGGATAGGATACAGGATAGGATAGGATAGAGGATAGGATAGAGGATAGGAGACAGGATAGGATAGAGGATAGGATAGAGGATATGATAGGATAGAGGATAGGATAGGATAGAGGAGAGGATAGGACAGAGGATACGATAGGATAGAGTATAGGATAGGATAGAGGATTGGATAGGATAAAGGATAGGATAGGATAGAGGATAGGATAGGATAGAGGATGGGAGTTCGAGACTGGCAGCCGTCGCGAGCAGACGTGTTTATTTACTTACGCTCCGTCCAGGTAGTGCTCGAATGAGTCGAAGCTAGAGTTTTAGGATTCGAAACGGACGTTTTCTAGTAGAATTTTTGAGATTTTGGCAAAAACTACAATAAAACGGGCAATTCGGTACGCGTAACGCAGTGCCGGGTTCAATTAAAACCCTGAAAAGGGACGAATCTTGTGAAATACGCGCGGGAGAACGGAATTTTGAACTGAATTTAATTAGAACAAATTGGCTAATTAATTAATTAATTAATTGAATTTAGTTAAGATTAGTTAAAATGTCACAAACCGCGCGGAATACCGAGTGTTAACAATAAACCCGCGAAGGAACTATCAAGCGCACGAAAAAACATTTTACCGGTTAGTTAATACCGGAAATAGTGACGCGATTAACAACAAGTGGGTGTAATTAACAAACCTGAGGACTAAATAGCGAAAAAGAAGTGAATCTCTGCACACCTGAAAAAGAAAGAGAGAGCAAGCGAACATCCAGAAGCAAAGGAACCACACCAAAGGCGTCGGTCGATTTGCCAGGTAGGAGTAGAGATAGAGAAAGAAAAGGAAAGAAAGTTAGTGAGAAAGGCTTAAAGAGAGATAAAAATAGAGAGAGAGGTAGGAATATATAGGGCACCCTGTATATTGCCATAGACTAAGAATATATAGAGTCAAAAACAATAAAAAATAGCCGGATTGTTATGAAAATTAGTATACAAGGATTATCGAGGACGAGGAGTATTTAGGGGTCAAGTGGGAACAGTAGGCTACCGACCGACCCCGAGCGAACTCCAAGGAGAGAAACAAAGCAAGACGAACTATATAAAAACAAGACGAGGACACAGCAACCGCCACCGCCTCCAAGCAAACACACACACTAGCATAATCCAAACACGAAGACGGGGTCTTTGACCCCCCCCCCAGCACACATTTAAAATAACCGTAACTGAATCCATATATTCGAAATAAACAGAGTACACAGCACGATAGAGACAGAAGGAGAGAAAGAGATAAGAATGGAAGAAGAAGAGAAATGACTTACGCCAAGTCTACCACCCGAAAAAGGAAGCCTTTTTAAACGCAGCCAGAAAACTAAAAGAAGTAATGAGAAAGGAAAGGAAAACGCGAAAAGGATTAGGGATGATAAATACGAGACAGATTCTGAATCGCAATTCTCGGATATCATACTATTAGAAAATAATACCCTAAAGAAAAAGAGAACAGAAGACCAAAATAACTCTTCAACGCCAAAACTAGACCAATCCAAAGATGAGGAAAAAAGGAAGGAAAAGGAAATGGAAAAAGAGAAGGAGAAAGAAGAGGAAGAGGACGTAATGAAACTCATAGGAGAATTAGCGTCACTACTTAAAAAGACAAGGACCTCCATAAGGGAGGTCAAAGGGTACTGCCTAGATCCGCTGAAGGAGGTAAGAAGTTTTACCAAAAATCATGCAGCCCAAGCGGACAGGCAATTAGAAGTGGCTATAACTCGATTAAGAAATATAGAACTAATTATCGAAAATAAAAGCCTTAGAAACAGCCTGCTACACAGAGACATGGGAATACAATGCTCCTTAGGCGATAAAATCGAAAGAAGAAGAGAAAAGGTAGGAGTTACACGTAAGACAGGCGGAACAGAAGCAAGAAAAACTCTGTCGTACGAAAGTGAGACAGAGGAAAACGCAACGGAAAGGGACAGCGAGGCGATTCAGGATACTGAAAATGAAAATGAATGGAAAACTGGGGAAAACAGGAAAAAAGCCGAGGAAAAAAAAGCCCTTAAGAAAAAGAAGAAAGAAGAGACAGCCGCAGCAGAGAAGAAGAAGCAGGACCAGGAGAAAGAAAGAGAAAAAGAAAGAGAAAGGATAAAGAGAAACAGACTACCACCACCGCCAAAGTCGGAAGCGGTAATAATTAAGACGACTGAAAATAGAACCTTCGCGGATCTATTTAAACAATTGAAAGCCAACCCCGGAGACAACATGAACGGAATTCACACCGTAAGGAAGTCCAGGGGTGGGGACATCATAATAGAAATGGAGAAGGGAACGAATGCGGGCGTCCTAGAACAATTCGCAAAAAATACCCTAGGGGAAGAATGCCGTATCAGGAGACTTGCACCAAGGGTTATATACGAAATTAAAGATCTGGACCCCACGATCGAGAAGGAAGAACTGCAAAACGAAATAGCACGAGTCGTTCTGAGACCCAATAATGAAGTAGAAATTAAAACAATTAGATTCGGCTACGGGGGCACTAAAATGGCCATAATAACCCTTCCGGCGGAAGATTTTGAGAAATTAGGACAAGAGAATAAAATCAGGATAGGCTACACAAACTGTAGACTAAAGAGAACTCAAAATATCATTAGGTGCTTCAAGTGTCACGCACTCGGACATATGTCCTATAATTGCGCCATGGATCTAAATGGTCAGGAGCTGTGCAGAAGATGCGGGGGGCTCGGCCATAAAATAAATGATTGCGAATCCGTGAGATGCTGCGTGCTCTGTATAAGAGAGGGCATCCACGCAACGAAAGCGGAACACGTGGCCGGAGCAGTTAACTGCCCCCAATATAAAAAATACGTTGAGCGCCTAGCTAGGGGTGATAATAATAACTAAATTCAATCTCAAAATCTTACAGATTAATCTGAATCATTGCCGTTTAGCTCACTACCTCCTAGTGCAGTTTTCAATCCTGGAAACTGGCTGTACTCTCCGAGCAGCAACACAGCAATCTTGGTCACCAATAAAAAAGGAATCAAGAAGCTAGAGGATGGAGATAGAGCAGAGGAAGACTTCACGGCGGTGAGATTGGAAAAGCTGACTATAGTAAGTACCTACATCTCTCCAAACATCTCCACAGACATTTTTGCCTCCAAAATTAAAAATTTAATGAATTTTATAAGTCAAGAAAAAATGAAGGGAAATGAAATTATTATCGGCGGTGATTTCAATGCTAAGTCCCCGGCTTGGGGTTCCAGAGAACAAAACCTAAGGGGATCCATCCTGCTGGACGAACTCCTGCGAAAAAATGTATTTCCTCACATACCTCAAGGAGGGCATACATTCGAGAGAGGATCCGCAACGTCGAATCTCGATTTTATAGCCACCACACAGGAACTACAAAGCCCAAAATACTGTTTAGTAAATAAGGTGTTAAATGTCGAAACAGCATCTGATCACAAGTATCTGATTACAGAATTAAATATGGTAGAGGATTTCCAGCCAATAAGGACGAACCAAGGCAACAAATGGAAAATCACAAGAGACGGAATTACCAGGCTGGGGACGGCAATGGATCACGCCCTGAGAGAGAAGGAGATAAATGAAGGGAATTTATACAGTCAGAACGAAGAAGATGAATTTCTAAAAACGATAGAAGAAGTGTGTGACGAAGCTCTAGATAAAGCAGATAAGACAAGGAATAAGGAAAAATATAACCCGTGGTGGACCGCGGAGATTAGAAAAGAAAGAATAAAAACGCAAAGACTGAGGAGAGCAGCCCAGAAGCTGAGGAGTAAGGGAAAAGTGGACGAGGGCGAGGCTACCAGTTTTCTATATAAACTATCGAAAAAAAACCTGCAGCGGATGATAAGTAAGTCAAAAGAAAAAGTCTGGAAGGACCTATGTGAGTCAATTGAAAAAGACGTCTGGGGTAAGCCGTACAAAATAATTATTAATAAAATCAAAAATAATAATCCACCCGCACTGCTCTCCTCTGACTTTGCCAGTCTTGTAATGAATGGTTTATTCCCTCAATAAAATGAAACAACAGAAGAAGGAATCCAGGAAGGAAAACCAACGGAAAACCAGGATGACAACCAGAGCCATAGTATACCGGAGGTCTCTGAAGACGAAGTTCGCGCAGCGGCTAAAAAATTGAAACCGGGAAAAGCACCGGGACAGGACGGAACACAGCCTGAAATTATAAAAACCATTGCAGAATTCAGGCCAGACCGATTCGCAGCCCTTTTTAACGGTATTCTGAGTAGAGGGAAGATCCCTAAAGAATGGAAAAACGCGAGGACAATTTTGCTAAGGAAACAAGGTAAGGACCCCTCCACCTCGTCCGCTTACCGTCCAATTTGTATTATTAATGCGATAGCAAAATTGTTCGAGTATTTTATCCGAGACCGACTCCACCTGACGATGGGAAAAAGACCTTTTAACAATAACCAGTTTGGCTTCACCAAAGGCACCTCGACCGTACATGCCATGGAAATAGTAAGAAAGGCCGCAATAGAAGCTTCGAAAAAAAACAGATATGCAGCTATGATAGCCCTAGATGTTAAAAATGCATTTAATTCACTGAGTTGGCTGTCGATACACAGAGAATTGGAAAATAGAAATGCTCCAAGATACTTGCGGGAAGTAATAAAAGACTATTTCATAAATAGAAAGGTGAAGTATGAATCTTCGAACCAAGAAATCTATCCAGGTTCTATCCAGGGATCCCTGACACGCCGGAACACACCCTGGTGATCTGCCAACAGTGGAAGGAAGAAAGAAAACGACTAGCAGAAGCCCTGAAGACCAGGGAAGACCTTCTAACGATGGAGATTATCATGGAAGGAATCCTGGATAGCCAGACCACATGGAACATCTTCGCAAATTTCTGCAAGGAGATTCTCTCTAAAAAGGAGGGGATTGAAAGACAGAGAGAAAAGGAAAGGCTCGATGAACCAATTATGAGAGGAATAGAGGAAGACCTCGAGTCAGCGGACGCGTACAGGATGGCTGACCTCTAGAAAAAGCTGAGTAACTCTTATATACTGTACATAAATATTAATTCTTAGAAATAAGTACTACTATGTATTAAATATACGCCAATTCTGTGTCGCAGCTCTATCCGGTGGATGCCTGAGGAGGGGGAGAGAGAGGGCGAGGATGACAACGTCGCTGGACCACGGACAGACGGAGAGGAGGTGGAGAAAATTCCCCAAAGTAGCCGAACGCCTGAGAAGAAGCGATCAACGCGGGACCGGGCTAGGCGAAACACGGGAAACGCTATCACCCTTTCTCCTGACACTTCACGGACACCCGGTACATGGGTGCATCCTGGGATCCCTCCACCTCACCCCCCTCGGATGGATCTTCCCCCCGGGTGGAGGCTGTGGCACGGAGATCATGTAAAATATATGTCTCGTTGCTGTTGTAAAAGTGATAACGGTTGAACAGTGGAATGGAGCATGTCTACAGCATCAGAGATGATTAAGAAAGCTTGCTATTCAATGGTTCAAAGCTGCTTAGCCAAACTTCGATGAAGCGTGCGCTAACCTATGGGGTCCTCGAGCCGCTACTTCGCCGGAGCTAAATAAAATTAAAAAAAAAAAAAGGATGTACTATATATGTATAACGCGACGGCGATTATTATGTAATTGTAAACTGTACATATACGATTGAATAAAATGGGGAAAATAGACATGAAAAAAAAGGATAGGATAGAGGATAAGATAGGATAGAGGATGGGATAGGGTAGAGGATAGGAAAGGATAGACGATAGGATAGGATAGAGGATAGGATAGGATAGTTGATAAGATATTGTAGATGATAGGAAAGGATTGGGGATAGGATAGGATAGAGGATAGGATATTGTAGAGGATAGGATAGGACTGGGGATAGGATAGTATAGAGGATAGGATAGGATAGAGGATAGTATAGGATAGAGGATAGGATAGGACAGAGGATATTATACGATAGAGGATAGGTTGGATATAGGATACGATAAGATAGAGGATAGGATAGGATAGAAGATTGGATAGGATACAGGATAGGATTGAGAATAGGATAGGATAGAGGATAGGATAGAGGATAGGATAGAGGATAGGATAGAGGATTGGATGGGATTGAGGATAGGATAGGATACAGAATTTTATAGGATAGAGCTTAGGATAGGAGAGAGGATACGATATGGTAGTGGATAGGATAGGATAGAGGATAGAATAGGGTAGAGGATAGGATAGGATTGAGGATAGGATAGGATAGAGGATAGGATAGAGGATAGGATAGAGGATAGGATAGAGGATAGGATAGAGGATTGGATAGGATAGAGGAGTGGATAGGATACAGGATAGGATTGAGGATGGGATAGGATAGAGAATAGGATAGAGGATATTATAGAATAGAGGATTGGATAGGACAGAGGATACGATAGGATAGAGGATAGGATAGGATAGGGGATAGGATAGGATAGAGGATACGATAGGATAGAGGATAGGATAGGATAGATGATAGGATAGTGGATAGGATAGAGGATATTATAGAATAGAGGATTGGATAGGATAGAGGATTTGATAGAATAGAGGATAGGATAGGATAGAGGATATTATAGGATAGAGCATAGGATAGGGTAGAGGATGGGATAGGATAGATGATACGATAGGATAGAGGATACGATAGGATTCAGGATAGGGTAGGATAGAGGATTGGATAGGATAGAGGATAGGATAGAGGATAGGATAGGGAAGAGGATAGGATAGGGGATTGGATAGGATAGGTTAGAGGATAGTATAGGATAGAGAATAGGATAGGATAGGATATAGGATAGAATAGGACAGAGGAAACGATAGGATAGAGGATAGGATAGGATAGAGGATAGGATAGGATAGAGGATGGGATAGGATAGAGGATACGATATGATACAGGAGAGTATAGGATAGAGGATAGGATAGGGGATATTATAGGATAGAGGATAGGTTAGGATAGAGTATATTATAGGATAGTGGATAGGATAGGATAGAGGATAGGATAGGATAGTGGATACGATAGGATAGATGATAGGGTAGGATAGAGGATAGGATAGGATAGAGGATATTATAGGATAGAGGATAGGATAGGATAGCGGATAGGATAGGACGGAGTATAGGATAGGATTGAGGATAGGATAGGGTTGAGGATAGGATAGGATAGAGGATAGGGTAGGATAGAGGATAGCATAGGATTGACGATAGGATAGGATAGAGGATAGGATAGGATAGCGGATATTATAGGATGGAGTAATAGGATAGGATTGAGGATAGGATATGGCTGAGGATAGGATAGGATAGAGGATAGGATAGGGGATTGGATAGGATACAGGGTAGGATAGGATAGAGGATAGGATAGGATAGAGAATAGGATAGGATAGATGATATTATAGGATAGAGGATAGGCTTCGATAGAGGATACGATATTATAGAGGATAGGATTGGATGGAGGATAGGATAGGATAGAGGATAGGATAGGATAGAGGATAGGATAGGATAGAGGATAGGTTAGGATAGAGGATAGGATAGGATATAGGATAGTATAGGATAGAGAATAGGATAGGATTGAGGACAGGAAAGGATAGAGGATTGGATAGGATAGAGGATATTATAAGATAGACGATAGGATAGGATAGAGGATGGCATAGGCTAGAGGATACGATAGGATAGAGGATATGATAGGATAGAGGATAGGATAGGATAAAGCATAGGATAGAGGATAGGATAGGATATAGGATAGTATAGGATAGAGAATAGGATAGGATTGAGGATATCATAGGATAGAGCATAGGATTTGATTGAGGATAGGATAGGATAGAGGATGGGATAGGATAGAGGATACGATAGTGGATTGGATAGGATACAGGATAGAATAGGATTGAGGATAGGATAGGGGATTGGATAGGATAGACGATAGGATAGCATAGAGGATATTATAGGAAAGAGGATAGAATTGGATAAAGGATAGGGTCGGATAGAGGATACGATAGGATAGAGGATATTATAGGATACAGGATAGGATAGGATAGAGGATATGATAGGATTGAGGATAGGATAGGGTAAAGGATAGGCTAGAGGATAGGATAGGATATAGGATAGTTTAGGATAGAGAATAGGATAGGATAGAGGATAGGATAGGATAGAGGATAGGATAGACCATAGGATAGTGAATTTTGGATTTGAAAGTACGCCGCCTCTATGTGGAGGTGGTGCGGTCTATAGCCCTGTATGGGGCCCCCGTATGGCACCGCTCGCTCGAGGCCAGAACGCCCAGCCGCAAGCTCTTTGAAAGAGTGTGGCGGCGGCTGGCCTTGCGGGTCATACGCGGGTACCGCACCATCTCCACCGAGGCGGCGGGACTCCTCGCCGTGATTCCACCCTTCACTGTGGTGGCGGCGGAGCGAGCGAAGCTATACCACATCGCCCGCTCCTTCCGCCGCCCGCCGGGGGTGGAACTCACGCGCGAGGAGGAGTTGGAGCTCGAGGGACAGAATCGCCAGGCCCGGACGGAAAGTTTATCGGAGTGGAGGGCGCTGCTAACGCCCTCCACACGTCCGATTGTCCGGGCCCTCCTGCCCATATTTCTTATATGGTGCGGGAGGCGGGGAAGGCTGACCTTCCGCCTCACGCAGGTACTCTCCGGTCACGGTTGTTTCGGAGAGTACCTGCATAGGATGGGGCGGGAGCCGACCATGCAGTGCCACCACTGCGACGAGCATGTGGACACGGCGCGGCACACCTTAGAGGAGTGCCCGGCCTGGGCCGAGCCGCGCCGTGTCCTTAGACACGCAGTGGGCGGGAGGGACCTCTCGCTGCCGACCGTGGTCGACCACATGGTCGACAGCGAGGGGTCGTGGAGAGCGGTGGCCTCGTTCTGTGAGGTTGTAATGTCCCAGAAGGAGGCCGCCGAGCGGGCCCGGGAACTGGACCCGGGCTCCGCGAGGAGGGTGTGGGCGCGGGGACGACCCCCGCGCCGACGTGTGCCCCCCAGGAGGGGGACGGAGAGGATAGGGAGGGCGCGGGGGTCTCCCCCGCGTCAACGTGTGCCCCCGGCGGTGGGGGGCGGAGTGGGGTTGGCACAGGGAGTTTCCCCGCGCCCTGTTACGCCCCCACAACTGGGGGCGGTGTACTTGGGGGCCCGGGGTGTGAGCTGACCCGGGCCCCCGGGGGGAGCATAGCTCCCCCCGTGATAGGCCGACACCCCCCGGGTTAGTTTCCCGGTGTAGGGGGGTGTCGGTCCGTCCCTCCCCGATTGGGGAGGGGGATACGTGGGGGGTATTGGGTGAGGAAGGGTCGGGGCGTGCCGGATCACGCCTCCGACGGCCCTTCCTTCCGGTGGCGACGTCTTCTTGCCTCGGCCGGGGCTGGTTCCTTCGGGATACCGGACCCGAGCGGGACACGAAGACTCCGGGAGCTGTGGGTGGACCGAGCTGGGGCTCGGGAAGCCCAATCCGAAGGCTCCAGGGATGGGGACACCGGGCGGGTCCCTCCGCCCGGGGTCTTATAGCGTAGGCAGTGGGGGAGGTTAACCCCTCCCCCGGGGCATGATGATAGCTGGGAGGTGTCCTGTTGAGTACTCGCGTGATCCAGGCACCTCCCCTTTAGCTTAGGTGGGCGTGAGGTTTTAGTGGGTAGTCTCCGGGGGCTCCGCCCCCCGGAGAGAATCCCACATAACCCCGGCTTCCCCCAGGGAGTCGGGGTATGTATAAAACATTTCCTCACGATAAAAAAAAAAAAAAGACCATAGGATAGTATAGGATAGAGGATAGGGTTGGGGTTGGATAGGATAGAGGATAGGATACGATAGAATATAGGATAGGATGGAGGATAGGATAGGATAGAGGATAGGATAGAGGATAGGATAGAGGATAGGATAGAGCATAGGATAGGATAGAGGATAGGATAGGATAGGGGATTGGGTAGAATAGAGGATAGAATAGGTTAGCTGACTGGATAGGATAGAGAATAGGATAGGATAGATGATACGATATTATAGGCGGTAGGATAGGATAGAGGATAGGATAGGATAGAGGATAGGTTAGAGGATAGATTAGGATTGGGGATAGGATACGATAGAAAATAGGATAGGATAGAGGATAGGAAAGGATAGAGGATATTATAGGATAGGATAGGATGGAGGATAGGATAGGATTGAGGATACGATAGGATAGAGGATATTATAGGATAGAGGGTAGGATTGGATAGGGGATAGGATAGGATATAGGATAGGATACGATAGATGATATTATAGGAAAGAGGATAGGATATGATAGTGGATACGATATTATAAAGGATAGGATAGGATAGAAGATAGGATCGGATAGAGGATAGGATAGGGGATTGGATAGGTTAGAGGATAGGATCGGATAGAGGATAAGATAGGGGATTGGATAGGGTAGAGGATAGGATAGGATAGGATAGAGGATAGGATAGGGGATTGGATAGGTTAGAGTATAGAATAGGATAGAGGATATTATAGGATAGAGGATATTATAGGATAGAGGATAGGTTAGAATAGATGATATTATAGGATAGAGGATTTGATAGGATAGAGCATAGGATAGGATAGACGATAGGATAGGATTGAAGATAGGATAGGATGGAGGATAGGATAGGATAGAGGATGGGATAGGACAGAGGTTAGGATAGGATAGAGTATGGGATAGGATTGAGGATAGGATAGGATAGAGGATGGGATAGGATAGAGGATACGATAGGGGATTGGATAGGATACAGGATAGGATAGGGTAGAGGATAGGATAGGGGATTGGATAGGATAGAGGATAGGATAGGATAGGGGATTGGATAGAATAGAGGATATGATAGGTTAGAGGATTGGATAGGATAGAGGATAGGATAGTATAGAGGATTGGATAGGATAGAGGATAGGATAGGATAGAGGATAGGATAGGATAGAGGATAGGATACACAATAGGATAGGACAGGATAGAGGATAGGGTTGGGGTTGGATAGGATAGAGGATAGGATACGATAGAATATAGGATAGGATGGAGGATAGGATAGGATAGAGGATAGGATAGAGGATAGGATAGGATAGAGGATAGGATAGGATAGGGGAATGGATAGAATAGAGTATAGGATAGGTTAGAGGATTGGATAGGATAGAGAATAGGATAGGATAGATGATACGATATTATTGGCGGTAGGATAGGATAGAGGATAGGATAGGATTGAGAATAGGAGGGTGGGTGAGGGCTCTCTCGGAGGCCTGTACGAGGGGGGCGGTGTTGCGTTGGCGATATTCTTGGATATCGCTAACGCGTTCAACACCGTCCCCTGGGATCGGATAATGGAGGCCCTGGTCTTCCACCGGGTGCCTCTGTATCTCAGAAGGGTGATCTGGAGCTATCTCTCCGACAGGGGTACAGAGTATCCCGGCCGGTACGGGATGGTGCGCAGGGGCGTCGTGCGCGGGGTTCCGCAGGGCTCGGTGTTGGGCCCGTTGCTGTGGAATCTTGCGTACGATCGCGTCCTGCGGGAGGAGATGCCTCCCGGGGTCAGCCTGACGTGTTACGCCGACGACACGCTGGTATTGGCCACCGGGAGGTATGCGAAGGAGGCCATCTGCCTGGCGGAGCGCGGCGCGTGGCGCGCGGTGCGCGCGATCCGGTCGCTGGGCCTAGAGGTGTCCGTCGAGAAAACCAGGGCCATGTGGTTTCTCCGCTCGGCCCGGTTGGCGGCGCCTCCCCAGTGCTGGATCTGCGTGGGGGAGGGGATGGTCAGGGTCGGGTCCCAGATGCGGTATCTGGGACTCGAGCTTGACGGCCGGTGGCGTTTTGACCGCCACCTTGAGTCGCTGGCGCCCCGGGCGGAGAGGGCGACCGCTACGCTCGGTCGCCTTCTCCCGAATCTCGGGGGACCCTGTGGACGGGTGTATGGGCGCGCGATGTCTTGGCTAGGGGGCGCAGTGGCGGCACACGGTCGCTGCTGCGTCGCATCGAACGCAGGCTGGCCATAGGCATCGTGCGGGGGTACCGCACCATTTCATACGCGACGGCGATGGTGATGTCGGGGCTGATCCCCCTCGAGCTGGAGGCCCGCGTGTTGGCGGATGTGCATACGCACTCCAGGGAACTCCGGCTCCGGGGGGTGGCCCCGGATCAGGCGCGGCTCATGGTGGATGAGCTCAGGCGACATGCTCGGCGGCACGCAGCCCGGGAGTGGCGCGATAGCCTTCCCGGGACGAGGGAGGGCGAGAGGCGGGCCGTTCGGACCATCCTCCCGGTGTTCGATCAATGGAACAGGGGATGGATGGGGCATAGGGTCTCCTACCGTGTGACGCAGGTGATGAGCGGGCACGGGTGCTTCGGCGACTACCTGTGTCGCATCGGGAGGGAGACCGAGGAGGCGTGTCACCACTGCGGCGAGCCGCGGGACACGGCGCAACACACTCTGGAGGAGTGTCCGGCATGGGGGGGAGAGCGCCGTGCCCTGCGGCGCGCGGTGGGCCACGACCTCTCGCTCCCGGCTGTCGTCGCTGCGGCAGCCGGTGGCGAGGAGGCGTGGAGGGGGTTCGCTTCCTTCTGCGAGCGGGTTATGCTGCGGAAGGAGGCTGCGGAACGGGATCGGGAGCGTAATCACGATCCCGGCCGAAGGGGGGGGGGAGGCGGCGCAGGGTACGCCCCGGGGGCGTACCACCGTTGCGACGCCTCTGACGCGAGCGGGGACGCCCTTGATGATCTCGAGGCGGGGGATCGGATATCCCCTTACACTCGGTCACCAACGGCGTCCCCGGAGGCCGCCGGGCATCTCGAGCGGGGGCTCGGATGCTCATCGGGCGGCCTAACAGGGGGGAAGGCGCCACGTCGTCCGTTGCGTGGTGCCTTCGGATAGAGTAGGTACGGGAGGGGGCCGCGTCCCCCCCTGGGTGGTATGCTAAGGCGGGGGCACACCGGCTTGACATGCGCGCGCAGAGCACGGGTGCCCCCAGGAGTCTAGGGACGGACGGGGAGGAGTTAGTGGGTATACTCGGCGTTGCACCAACCAGCCGAGGAGTCCCACATAACCCGGACCACCCCCCCCCCCCGGGGGGGTTCGGGTATCCGTAACGAGATTACCTCCTCGGAAAAAAAAAAAAAAAAAAAAATAGGATAGGATAGAGGATAGGGTGGGATAGAGGATAGGATAGGATAGAGGATAGGATAGGATAGAGAATAGGATAGGATAGAAGATAGCATAGAGGATAGGATAGGATAGAGGATAGGATAGGTTAGATGATAGGATAGGATAGAGGATAGGATAGGATAGAGGATAGGATGGGACAGAGGTTAGGATAGGATAGAGTATGGGATAGGATTGAGGATAGGATAGGGTAGAGGATAGGATAGGATAGAGGATAGGATATAATACAGTATAGGATTGGATTGAGGATAGGACGGGTTAGAGGATAGGATAGAGGATTGGGTGGGAGAGAGGAAAGGATACGATAGAGGATAGGATAGGTTAGAGGATAGGATAGAGAATAGGATAGGACAGAGGATAGGATAGGATAGAGGATACGATAGGGGATTGGATAAGATAGAGGATATTATAGCATAGAGGATAGGATAGGATAGCGGATAGGATAGGATGGAGTATAGGATAGGATTGACGATAGGATTGAGGATAGGATAGGATAGAGGATACGATGTTATAGACGATAGAATAGGATAGAGTATTGGATAGGATAGAGGATAGGATAGGGGATAGGATATGATAGAGGATACGATATCATAGAGGATATTATGGGATAGAGGATAGGACAGGATAGAGGAAAGGATAATATTGAGGACAGGAAAGGATAAAGGATACGATAGGATAGAGGATAGGATAGGATAGAGGATAGGATAGGACAGAGGGTAGGATATAATAGAGTGTGGAATAGGATTGAGGATAGGATTGGATAAAGGATAGTGTATAGGACAGGATAGAGGAGAGGATAGGATAGGATAGGATAGAGGATAGGATAGCATAGAGGATATTATAGGAAAGAGGATAGAATTGGATAAAGGATAGGGTAGGATAGAGGATACGATAGGATAGGATATTATAGGATAGAGGATATTATAGGATATAGGATAGGATATGATAGAGGATAGGATAGGATAGGGTATAGGATAGGATTGAGGATAGGATAGGATAGAGGATAGGATAGGACAGAGGATAGGATAGAGGATTGGATAGGAGAGAGGAAATTATATAATAGAGGATAGGATAGGATAGAGGATAGTATAGGATAGTGTATAGGACAGGATAGAGGACAGGATAGGATAAGGGATAGGATAGGATAGAGGATAGGATCGGTTTGAGGATAGGATAGGGGATTGGATAGGATAGAGGATAGGATAGGATAGAGTCTAGACTTGGATAGAGGATAGGATAGTATAGAGGATAGGATAGGATAGAGGATAGGATAGGAGATTGGATAGGATAGAGGATATTATAGGAAAGAGGATAGGATATGATAGAGGATACCATATTATAGAGGTTAGGATAGGATAGAGGATCGGATAGAGGATGGGATACAGAATAGGATATAGGATTGGATAGGATAGTGGATAATATAGGATAGAATATAGGATAGGATAGAGGATAGGATAGGGGATTGGATAGGATAGAGGATAGGATACGGGATTGGATAGGATAGAGGATAGGATACGATAGATGATATTATAGGAAAGAGGATAGGATATGATAGAGGATACGATATTATAGAGGTTAGGATACGATAGAGGATCGGATAGAGGATAGGATACAGAATAGGATATAGGATTGGATAGGGTAGTTGATATTATAGGATAGAGGATAGGATAGGATAGAGGATAGGATAGGATAGTGGATAGGATAGAGTATAGGATAGGATAGAGGATAGGATATGATAGAGGATACGATATCATAGAGGATATTATAGGATAGAGGATAGGACAGGATAGAGGAAAGGATAGGATTGAGGACAGGAAAGGATAAAGGATACGATAGGATAGAGGATAGGATAGGATAGAGGTTTCGATAGGATAGAGGATAGGATAGGATAGGAGAGGATAGGATAGGGGATAGGATAGGATTGAAGATAGGATAGGATGGAGGATAGGATAGGATAGAGGATACGATAGGATAGGATAAAGAATAGGATAGGATAGATGATATTATAGGTTAGGATAGAGTATACGATATTATATAGGATTGGATAGGATAGAAGATAGGATCGGATAGAGGATAGGATAGGGGATTGGATAGGTTAGAGGATAGGATCGGATAGAGGATAAGATAGGGGATTGTATAGGGTAGAGGATAGGATAGGATCGGATAGAGGATCAGATAGGGCATTGAATAGGGTAGAGGATAGGATAGGATAGAGTATAGGATTGAGGATAGGATAGAGGATAGGAAAGAGGATAGGATAGAGGATAGGATAGGGGATTCGAGAGGATAGAGGATAGGATAGGATAGAGTATAGAATAGGATAGAGGATAGGATAGTATAGAGGATAGGATAGGATAGAGGATAGGATAGGATTGTGGATAGGATAGGATAGAGGATAGGATAGGGTACAATAGAGAATAGGATAGGATAGCTGATAGGATAGGATACAGGGTAGGATAGGATAGGATAGAGGATAGGATCGGATAAGGATAGTATAGGATAGAGGATAGTTTCGCTTAGATGATAGGGTACAGGATAGGATAGAGGATTGGATAGGATACAGGATATTATAGGAAAGAGGATAAGATATTATAGAGGGTAGGATACGATAGAGGATCGGATAGAGGATAGGATACAGAATAGGATATAGGATTGGATAGGGTAGTTGATATTATAGGATAGTGGATTTTATAGGATAGAGGATAGGATAGGATAGCGAATAGGATAGGATATAGGATTGGATAGGATAGAGGATAGGATACGATAGAGGATAGGATAGGATGCAAGATAGGATAGGATAGAGGATAGGATAGGATAGCGGATAGGATAGGATAGAGTATAGAATAGGATAGAGGATATGATAGTATTTTGGATAGGATAGGATAGAGGATAGGATAGGATATAGGATAGGATAGGTTAGAGGATAGGAGGAGATAGAGGATAGGATAGGATAGATGATATTATATGATAGGATAGAGGATACGATATTATATAGGATTGGATAGGATAGAAGATAGGATCGGATAGAGGATAGGATAGGGGATTGGATAGGTTAGAGGATAGGATCGGATAGAGGATAAGATAGGGGATTGTATAGGGTAGAGGATAGGATAGGATAGAGGATAGGATCGGATAGAGGATCAGATACGGGATCGGATAGAGGATCAGATACGGGATTGAATAGGGTAGAGGATAGGATAGGATAGAGTATAGGATTGAGGATAGGATAGAGGATAGGAAAGAGGATAGGATAGAGGATAGGATAGGGGATTGGAGAGGATAGAGGATAGGATAGTATAGAGGATAGGATAGGATAGAGGATAGGATAGGATAGAGGATAGGATAGGTGATTGGATAGGATAGAGGATAGGATAGGATAGAGGATAGGATAGGATAGAGGATAGGATAGGGGATTGGATAGGATACAGGATAGGATAGGATAGAGGATAGGATAGTATAGAGGATAGGATAGGATAGAGGATAGGATAGGATAGAGGATAGGATAGGGGATTGGATAGGATAGAGGATAGGATAGGATAGAGGATAGGATAGGATGGAGGATAGGATAGGGGATTGGATAGGATAGAGGATAGGATAGGATAGAGGATAGGATACGATAGAGGATAGGATAGGATAGAGGATAGGATAGGATTGGGGATAGCATATGATAGAGGATACGATATTATAGAGGATAGGATAGGATAGAGGATAGGATAGGATTGAGGATAGGATAGGATTGAGGATAGGGTAATATATAGTATAGGATAGGATAGGATAGAGGATAGGATAGGATAGGATAGAGGATAGGATCGGATAAGGATAGTATAGGATAGAGGATAGGTTCGCTTAGATGATCGGGTACAGGATAGGATAGAGGATTGGATAGGATACAGGATATTATAGGAAAGAGGATAAGATATGATAGAGGATACGATATTATAGAGGTTAGGATACGATAGAGGATCGGATAGAGGAAAGGATACAGAATAGGATATAGGATTGGATAGGGTAGTTGATATTATAGGATAGAGGATAGGATAGGATAGAGGATAGGATAGGATTGACGATAGGATAGGATTGAGGATAGGATATTGTATAGGATAGGATAGGATAGGATAGAGGATAGGATCGGATAGAGGATAGTATACAATAGAGGATAGGTTAGCTTAGAGGATAGGGTAGAGGATAGGTTAGAGGATTGGATAGGATACAGGATATTATAGGAAAGAGGATAGGATATGATAGAGGATACGATATTATAGAGGTTAGGATAGGATAGAGGATAGGATAGAGGATAGGATACAGAATAGGATATAGGATTGGATAGGATAGTTCATATTATAGGATAGGGGATTTTATAGGATAGAGGATAGGATAGGATAGCGAATAGGATAGGATATAGGATTGGATAGGATAGAGGATAGGATCGGATTGAGGATAGGATAGGGGATTGGAGAGGATAGAGGATAGGATAGGATAGAGTATAGAATAGGATAGAGGATAGGATAGTATAGAGGATAGGATAGGATAGAGGATAGGATAGGATAGAGGATAGGATGGGATAGAGGATAGGATAGGATAGAGGATAGGATAGGATAGAGGATAGGATAGAATAGATAATATTATAGGATAGCGGACAGGATGGGATATAGGATACGATATTATAGAGGATAGGATAGGATAGAGGATAGGATAGGATTGAGGATAGGATATGATAGACGATACGATACTATAGAGGATTGGACACGATAGAGGATCAGATAGGATAGGATAGAGTATAGGATAGGGGATTGGACAGGATAGAGGATACGATACTATAGAGGAATGGACAGGATAGAGGATCAGATAGGATAGGATAGAGGATAGGATAGAGGATAGGATAGGATAGAGGATAGGATAGGATAGAGGATAGGATAGGATAGAGGATAGGATAGGATAGAGGATAGGATAGGATAGAGGATAGGATAGAGAATAGGAAGGGGTAGGTGATATTATAGGAAAGAGGATAGGATATGATAGAGGATACGATATTATAGAGGATAGGATAGGATAGAGAATAGGATAGGATAGAGAATAGGATAGGATAGAGAATAGGATAGGATAGATGATATTATTGGATAGAGGATAGAATTTGATAGATGATACGATATTATAGAGGATAGGATAGGATAGAGGATCGGGTAGGATAGGATAGAGGATAGGATAGGGGACTGGATAGGATAGTGGACAGGAGACGATAGAGGATAAGATAGGGGATTGGATAGGATAGAGGACAGGAGACTATACAGGATAAGATAGGGGATTGGATAGGATAGGAGAGAGGATAGGATAGGATAGCGGATAGGAAAGGATAGAGGATCGGATAGCATAGAGGATAGGATAGAGGATAGGATAGGATAGAGGATAGGATACCATAGAGGATAGGATAGAGGATAAGATAGAGGATTGGGTAGGACAGCATAGACTATATGATAGATAATAAGATAGGGGATTGGATAGGACAGAGGATATACCACAATATACTAGAATATACTAGAATATAGCAGAATATGGAAGAATATACGAGAATACGCCTGAATATACTAGAATATAGCAGAATATACTAGAATATACGAGAATATAGCAGAATAATCCAGAATATAGCATGATATTACTAGAATATAGAAGAATATACGAGAATATACGAGAATATACCTGAGTATACTAGAATATTGCAGAATATACCACAATATACCAGAATATATGATAATATTACTAGAATATAGAAGAATATACGAGAATATACCTGAATATACTAGAATATACTAGAATATAGCAGAATATACTGGAATATACGAGAATATAGCAGAATATAACAGAATATACCAGAATATACCAGAATATACCATAATATTACTAGAATATAGCAGAATATACTAGAATATACCAGAATATACAAGAATATACTAGAACATAACAGAATATACCAGAATATACTAGAATATAGCAGAATATACCATAATATTACTAGAATATATGATAATATTACTAGAATATTGAAGAATATACGAGAATATACCTGAATATACTAGAATATAGCAGAATATACTAGAATATAGCAAAATATACTAGAATATACGAGAATATATCAGAATAATCCAGAATATAGCGTAATATTACTAGAATATAGAAGAATATACGAGAATATACGAGAATATACCTGAATATACTAGAATATAGCAGAATATACCAGAATATATCATAATATTACCATAATATACTAGAATATAGCAGAATATACCAGAATATACCAGAATATACCAAAATAAAGTAGAATAGAGCAGAATATACCAGAATGTAACATAATATTACTAGAATACAGAAGAATGCACGAGAATATACCAGAATATACCAGAATAAACTACAATATAGCAGAATATACCAGAATATGCCAGAATATACCAGAATATACCATAATATTACTAGAATATACGATAATATACCAGAATATACTAGAAAATAGCAGAATATACTAGAATGTATCAGAATATAGCAGAATATACCAAAATATACCAGAATACACTAGAATATACCAGAATATACCAGAATATACTAGAATATTGCAGAATATACCAGAATATACTTGAATATACCAGAATACAACAGAATAAACTAGAATATAGCAGAATATACTAGAATATGCGAGAATATAGCAGAATATTCCAGAATATACCAGAATAAACCAGAATAGACTAGAATAAAGAAGAATATACGAGAATATACTAGAATATACCAGAATATACCAGAATATACCATAACATTACTAGAATATAGAAGAATAAACGAGCATATACCAGAATATACTAGAATATACTAGAATATAGCAGAATATACTAGAATATACGAGAATATAGCAGAATATACTTGAGTTTACCAGAATATATCAAAATAAACTAGAATATAGCAGAATATACTAGAATATACGAGAATATAGCAGAATAATCCAGAATATAGCATGATATTACTAGAATATAGAAGAATATACGAGAATATACGAGAATATACCTGAGTATACTAGAATATAGCAGAATATACCGGAATATATCATAATATTACCAGAATATACTAGAATATAGCAGAATATACCAGAATATAAAATAATATTACTAGAATATAGAAGAATATACGAAAATTTACCTGAATATATTTTCGAATATTGCAGAATATACTAGAATATAGCAGAATATACTAGAATATACGAGAATATAGCAGAATAATCCAGAATATAGCATGATGTTCCGTCACAAGACGAAAACAAACATCTGGGTGGCAGACTTCGGCCTACCTCCAGTCTACCACGTTTGTAATGCACTAGCATTTATGGTAGCGGCCCGGGACAAAATTTACAACACCCTACCGGGCCCAGGTTTATAACGCCTTTTCGGACCCATCGAGTGAGGGTACCACGCGGCCACCTCGGCACAAGGTCACCCTCCCTCTGGCAATGGTAGGCGTCAACCAATCACGAACAAATTAGAAGACAGAGATTCTTAGACCCCACCCACACCGAGACTAGCTGCAAGGAGACAAGAGACGACAAGGTCAGTCAACCAAGTAGCCTCGAAAAAACCACTACTCCTCCGAGCAACCGTAGAGTCGTAGTCCACCACCAAATCCGCGTATTTCTTTTTATTTCTTCGGCTCTGTTAATGTCAGAGTCGAAAGTGCAAACCGACACGCACAAGAGTGTTCCTTGCACCAGCTGCACCACTCAAAAGGTGCACGACTAAACATTGGTCCTTCGAGCCGGATCCACCCTTGGAGCGACGGTTCACCACCAAGGCGGAACGGTCCAGTGTCCAAGAGCGGATTCATCTTCCCAGCATCCACCAAGGAGCTACAACGGGAACTACAACTTCGACAACTCTTCCCAGCATCCACCAAGGACGTACAACGGGAACTACAACTTCGACAACTCTCCCCGGCATCCACCAAGGATCTGCAAAGGGAATTCCATTTTTGGCAAGCCTTCCCGGCATCCACCAAGGAGCTGCAAAGGAAGCGTCAAGTGGACAGTTCATCCCAACGGAGACCAACAACGTCACATTGGGAGGCCTACTACAACCCCTGGACGACGGTTCTACGCCCACCAACTACAAGCTGCGGAGATCGGTGCAAGATCTGCCCAGGTAAGAGGTTGACTCATCTATCCTTCTCTTTCCTCTGATTCCATACTACCCGCCGACAATCTCAATTACAATGGCCGACACTATGAAACGGCTTGTCAGACAACGAGGTTCGCACAAGGCTCAATTAACGCGACTAGTTAACAACGTACGTTCGTTCGACGATGCTGAAGATGTAGATATGTTAGATCAGTTTCAAAGGAGATTAGAAGAAATTTCGTCTAATTTTGCCGCGACACAACTAGAAATCGAATCCCTAGAAGATAATTTGGACAACGAAGACATTCGCCAAGAGTTTGAGGGAAACTATTTTGAATGCAGCAGAGAAATCCGCAAAATTAGACGCACGTTAAGGCCACCGGGAATCAATGCCAACAACCCCACAAATAGTAATACAGCGGTGCCCTTTAACATCAATACACAAAGTATTCTACCCAAAATTCAAATTAAGCCATTTGATGGTAACTTAGCAGAATGGAATAGTTTTCGCGACATGTTTACCGACTTAGTGCACAACAACAACTCGCTTCCAATAGTGCATAAATTCCATTTATTAAAATCTTATTTAAGGGGTGACGCGCTTGTAATAATAGAATCTCTAAATTCTACCGAGGAGAACTATGTCGTAGCATGGAATCTGTTGCAAAGGAGGTTTAACAATCCGCGGAAAATAATACAAGCTCACATTCGAGCGTTGTTCGAGCTCCCACAAATTCACTCGCACAATTTGCAAATTTTACGCACGTTGACCGACAAGGTGGAAATGCATATTAACGCACTTAGGGCACTGGAACAACCAGTGGATTGGCATGAAATGCTCATTTATATTGTAACCGCTAAACTAGACAAACATACCCGACTTCAATGGGAGCGTTC
>NW_027489128.1:0-98366 GCF_050948215.1 Halictus rubicundus | reverse complement strand
ATACGATACAGGATTGGATAGGATAGAGGATGGGATAGGATAGAGGATAGGATAAGGGATTGGATAGGGGATTGGATAGTATAGAGGATAGGATAAGATAGAGGATACGATAGGATAGAGGATAGGATAGGATAGAGGACAGGATAGGGGATTGGATAGGATAGAGGATAGGATAGGATCGAGGATAGGATAGGATATGATAGAGGATGCGATCGGATAGAGGATAGGATAGGGGATTGGATAGGACAGAGGATATGATAGGATAGAGGATAGGATAGGATAGGGCAGTGGATTGGATAGGATAGAGGATAGGATAGGATTGAGGATAGGATAGGATAGAGGATAGGATAGGATAGAGGATCGGATGGGGGATTGGATAGGATAGAGGATAGGAGACGATAGAGGATAGGATAGGGCATTGGATAGGATAGAGGACTGGAGACGATGGATTATAGGATAGAATAGAGGATAGGATAGGATAGAGGATTGGATAGGATAGAGTATAGGATAGGATAGAGGATAGGATAGGATAGAGGATAGGATAGGATAGAGGATCGGATAGGGGATTGGATAGGATAGAGGATAGGAGACGATAGAGGATAGGATAGGGGATTGGATAGGATAGATGTCAGGGGACGATAGAGGATAGCATACGATACAGGATAGGATAGGATAGAGGATAGGAGACGATAGAGGATAGGATAGGATTGAGTATAGGACGGGATAGAGGAGAGGATAGAGGATTGTATGGGGGATTGGATAGTATAGATGATAGGATAGGATAGAGGATAGGATAGGATAGAGGATAGGATAGGATAGAGGATAGGATAGGATAGAGGATAGGATAGGATAGAGGATAGGATAGGATAGAGGATAGGATAGGATGGAGGATAGAATAGAGGATAGGATAAGATAGAGGATCGGATGGGGGATTGGATAGGATAGATGATAGGAGACGATAGAGGATAGGATAGGGCATTGGATAGGATAGAGGACTGGAGACGATGGAGGATAGGATAGAATAGAGGATAGGATAGGATACAGGATATGATAGGATAGGGGATAGGATAGGATAGTGGATTGGATAGGATGGAGGATAGGATAGGATTGAGGATAGCATAGGATAGAGGATCGGATAGGGGATTGCATAGGATAGAGGATAGGAGACGATAGAGGATAGGATAGGATAGAGGATAGAATAGAAGATAGGATAGGATAGAGGATAGGATAGGGCATTGGATAGGATAGAAGACTGGAGACGATGGAGGATAGGATAGAATAGAGGATAGGATAGGATACAGGATATGATAGGATAGGGGATAGGATAGGATAGTGGATTGGATAGGATGGAGGATAGGATAGGATTGAGGATAGCATAGGATAGAGGATCGGATAGGGGATAGCATACGATAGAGGTTAGGATAGGATAGAGGATGGGATAGGATAGAGGATAGGATAGGATAGAGGATAGGATAGGATAGACGATAGGATAGGACAGAGGATAGGATAGGATAGAGGATAGGATAGAGGAAAGGATCAGATAGAGGATAGGATAGGGGATTGGATAGGATAGAGGATAGGATAGGATCGAGGATATAATAGGATGGAGGATAGGGTAGGATATGATAGGGGATGCGATCGGATAGAGGATAGGATAGGGGATTGGATAGGACAGAGGATATGATAGGATAGAGGATAGGATAGGATAGGGCAGTGGATTGGATAGGATAGAGTATAGAATAGGATAGATGATAGGATAGGATAGTGGATAGGATAGGATTGAGGATAGGATAGGATAGAGAATAGGATAGGATGGAGGATAGGATAGGATAGAGGATAGGATAGAATAGAGGATAGGATCGGATAGAGGATAGGATAGAGGATAGGATAGGATAGAGGATAGGATAGGATAGAGGATAGGATAGGATAGTGGATAGGATAGGATAGAGGATAAGATAGAGGATAGGATCGGATAGAGGATAGGATAGGGGATTGGATAGGACAGAGGATATGATAGGATAGAGGATAGGATAGGATTCGATAGTGGATTGGATAGGACATAGTATAGAATAGGATAGAGGATAGGATAGGATAGAGGATAGGATAGGATAGAGGATAGGATAGAGGATAGGATAGAGGATAGGATAGAGGATAGGATAGGGGATAGGATAGAGGATTGGATAGGATAGAGGATAGGATAGGATAGAGGATTGGATAGGATGGAGTATAGGATAGGACAGATGATATTATAGGATACAGGATAGGATAGGATAGAGGATAGGATAGGATAGAGGATAGGATAGGATAGGATAGAGGATAGGATAGGATAGAGGATAGGATAGGATGGAGGATAGGATAGGATAGAGGAGAGGATAGGATAGAGGATAGGATATGATAGAGGATAGGATAGGATAGAGGATAGGATATTATAGAGGATAGGATAGTACAGAGGATAGGATAGGAAAGAGGATAGGATAGGATACAGGATAGGATGGGATAGAGGATAGGATAGGATGGAGGATAGGATAGGATAGAGGAGAGGATAGGATAGAGGATAGGATAGGATAGAGGACAGGATAGGATAGAGGATAGGATACGATAGTGGATAGGAGAGAGGATAGGATAGGATAGAGGATTGGAGTGTATAGAGGATAGGATATAGGATTGGATAGGATAGAGGATAGGATACGATAGTGGATAGGACAGAGGATAGGATAGGATAGACGATAGGATAGGAATGAGGATAGGATAGGATAGAGGATAGGATAAGATAGAGGATCGGATAGGATCGGATAGAATATAGAATAGGATAGAGGATAGGATAGGATAGAGGATAGGATAGGATAGAGGATAGGATAGGATAGAGGATAGGATAGGATAGAGGATAGGATAGGATAGAGGATAGGATAGGATAGAGGATAGGATAGGATAGAGGATAGGATAGGATAGAGGATAGGATAGGATAGAGGATAGGATAGGATAGAGGATAGGATAGGAATGAGGATAGGATAGGGTAGAGGATAGGATAAGATAGAGGATCGGATAGGATCGGATAGAATATAGAATAGGATAGAGGATAGGATAGGGTAGAGGATAGGATAGGATAGAGGATAGGATAGGATAGAGGATAGGATAGGATAGAGGATAGGATAGGATAGAGGATAGGATAGGATAGAGGATAGGATAGGATAGAGGATAGGATAGGATAGAGGATAGGATAGAGGATAGGATAGGATAGAGGATAGGATAGGATTGAGGATAGGATAGGATAGAGGATAGGATAGGGGAATGGATAGGATAGTTGATACGATAGGTTAGAGAATAGGATAGGATAGTGGATAATATAGGATAGAGGATAGGATAGGGGATTGGATAGGATAGAAGATAGGAGACGATAGAGGATAGGATAGGATAGAGGATAGGATATTATAGAAGATTGGATAGGATAGAGGATAGGATAGGATAGGATAGAGGATAGGACAGGATAGAGGATAGGATAGAGAATGGGAAAGGATAGAGGATAGGTTAGGATAGAGGATAGGATAGAAGATAGAACAGAGGATAGGATAGGGGAATGGATAGGATAGTTGATACGATAGGTTAGAGAATAGGATAGGATAGTGGATAATATAGGATAGAGGATAGGATAGGGGATTGGATAGGATAGAAGATAGGAGACGATAGAGGATAGGATAGGATAGAGGATAGGATAGAGAATAGAACAGGATAGAGGATAGGATAGGATAGATGATATTATAGGATAGAGGATAGGAGACGATAGAGGATAGGATAGGGGATTGTATAGAATAGAGGACAGAAGACGATAGAGGATAGGATAGGATAGAGGATAGGATAGGATAGGATAGAGGATAGGATAGAGGATAGGATAGGATAGGATAGAGGATAGGATAGGATAGAGGATAGGATTGGATAGAGGATAGGATAGGATAGAGGATATGATAGGATAGAGGATAGAATAGGGTAGAGGATAGGATAGGAATGAGGATAGGATAGGATAGAGGATAGGAGACGATAGAGGATAGGATAGGGGATTGGATAGGATAGAGGATAGGAGACGATAGAGGATATGATAGGGGATTGTATAGGATACAGGACTGGAGACGATAGAGGTTAGGATAGGATAGAGGATAGGATAGGACAGATGATAGGATAGGATAGAGGATAGGATAGGATAGAGGATAGGATAGGATAGAGCATAGGATAGGATAGCGGATAGGATAGGGTAGAGTATAGAATGGGATAGAGGATTGGATAGGATAGAGGATACGATAGGAATGAGGATAGGATAGGATAGAGGGTATGATAGGATAGAGGATAGGATATTATAGAGGGTAGGATAGGATAGAAGATAGGATAGGATAGAGGATAGGGTAGGATAGAGGATTGGAGTGTATAGAGGATAGGATATAGGATTGGATAGGATAGAGGATATTATACGATAGTGGATAGGACAGAGGATTGGATAGAATAGGTGATATTATAGGATAGAGAGTAGGACAGGATAGCGGATAGGATAGGATATAGGATTGGATAGGATAGAGGATAGGATAGGATGGAGGATAGGATAGGATAGAGGATAGGATAGAAATGAGGATAGGATAGGATAGAGGATAGGATAAGATAGAGGATAGGATAGGGGATTTGATAGGATAGATGGTAGGAGACGATAGAGGATATGATAGGGGATTGTATAGGATAGAGGACTGGAGACGATAGAGGATAGGATAGGATAGAGGATAGGATAGGACAGAGGATAGGATAGGATAGAGGATAGGATAGGATAGAGGATAGGATATTATAGAGGATAGGATAGGATAGAGGATAGGACAGGATAGAGGATTGGATAGGATAGAGCATAGGGTAGGATAGAGGATAGGATAGGATAGAGGATAGGATAGGATAGAGGATATGATATTATAGAGGATAGGATAGGATAGAGGATAGGATAGGATAGAGGATAGGATAGGATAGAGGATAGGATAGGATAGGATAGAGTATCGGATAGGGGATTGGATAGGATAGAGGATAGGAGACGATAGAGGATAGGACAGGGGATTGGATAGGATAGAGGACAGGTGACGATAGAGGATAGGATAGAATAGAGGATAGGATAGGATACAGGATATGATAGAATAGAGGATAGGATAGGATTGAGAATCGGATAGGGGATTGGATAGGATAGAGGATAGGAGACGATAGAGGATTGGATAGGGGATTGGATAGGATAGAGGACAGGAGACGATAGAGAATAGCATACGATACAGGATTGGATAGGATAGAGGATGGGATAGGATAGAGGATAGGATAAGGGATTGGATAGGGGATTGGATAGTATAGAGGATAGGATAAGATAGAGGATACGATAGGATAGAGGATAGGATAGGATAGAGGACAGGATAGGGGATTGGATAGGATAGAGGATAGGATAGGATCGAGGATAGGATAGGATATGATAGAGGATGCGATCGGATAGAGGATAGGATAGGGGATTGGATAGGACAGAGGATATGATAGGATAGAGGATAGGATAGGATAGGGCAGTGGATTGGATAGGATAGAGGATAGGATAGGATTGAGGATAGGATAGGATAGAGGATAGGATAGGATAGAGGATCGGATGGGGGATTGGATAGGATAGAGGATAGGAGACGATAGAGGATAGGATAGGGCATTGGATAGGATAGAGGACTGGAGACGATGGATTATAGGATAGAATAGAGGATAGGATAGGATAGAGGATTGGATAGGATAGAGTATAGGATAGGATAGAGGATAGGATAGGATAGAGGATAGGATAGGATAGAGGATCGGATAGGGGATTGGATAGGATAGAGGATAGGAGACGATAGAGGATAGGATAGGGGATTGGATAGGATAGATGTCAGGGGACGATAGAGGATAGCATACGATACAGGATAGGATAGGATAGAGGATAGGAGACGATAGAGGATAGGATAGGATTGAGTATAGGACGGGATAGAGGAGAGGATAGAGGATTGTATGGGGGATTGGATAGTATAGATGATAGAATAGGATAGAGGATAGGATAGGATAGAGGATAGGATAGGATAGAGGATAGGATAGGATAGAGGATAGGATAGGATAGAGGATAGGATAGGATAGAGGATAGGATAGGATGGAGGATAGAATAGAGGATAGGATAAGATAGAGGATCGGATGGGGGATTGGATAGGATAGATGATAGGAGACGATAGAGGATAGGATAGGGCATTGGATAGGATAGAGGACTGGAGACGATGGAGGATAGGATAGAATAGAGGATAGGATAGGATACAGGATATGATAGGATAGGGGATAGGATAGGATAGTGGATTGGATAGGATGGAGGATAGGATAGGATTGAGGATAGCATAGGATAGAGGATCGGATAGGGGATTGCATAGGATAGAGGATAGGAGACGATAGAGGATAGGATAGGATAGAGGATAGAATAGAAGATAGGATAGGATAGAGGATAGGATAGGGCATTGGATAGGATAGAAGACTGGAGACGATGGAGGATAGGATAGAATAGAGGATAGGATAGGATACAGGATATGATAGGATAGAGGATAGGATAGGATAGTGGATTGGATAGGATAGAGGATAGGATATGATTGAGGATAGGATAGGATAGAGGATAGGATAGGATAGAGGATAGGATAGGACAGAGGATAGGGTAGGATAGAGGATAGGATAGGATAGGATAGAGGATCGGGTAGGGGATTCGATAGGATAGAGGATAGGATAGGGGATTGGATAGGATAGAGGACAGGAGACGATAGAGGATAGCATACGATAGAGGTTAGGATAGGATAGAGGATGGGATAGGATAGAGGATAGGATAGGATAGAGGATAGGATCAGATAGAGGATAGGATAGGGGATTGGATAGGATAGAGGATAGGATAGGATCGAGGATATAATAGGATGGAGGATAGGGTAGGATATGATAGGGGATGCGATCGGATAGAGGATAGGATAGGGGATTGGATAGGACAGAGGATATGATAGGATAGAGGATAGGATAGGATAGGGCAGTGGATTGGATAGGATAGAGTATAGAATAGGATAGATGATAGGATAGGATAGTGGAAAGGATAGGATTGAGGATAGGATAGGATAGAGAATAGGATAGGATGGAGGATAGGATAGGATAGAGGATAGGATAGAATAGATAATAGGATCGGATAGAGGATAGGATAGAGGATAGGATAGGATAGAGGATAGGATAGGATAGAGGATAGGATAGGATAGTGGATAGGATAGGATAGAGGATAAGATAGAGGATAGGATCGGATAGAGGATAGGATAGGGGATTGGATAGGACAGAGGATATGATAGGATAGAGGATAGGATAGGATTCGATAGTGGATTGGATAGGACATAGTATAGAATAGGATAGAGGATAGGATAGGATAGTGGATAGGATAGGATTGAGGTTAGGATAGGATAGAGGATAGGATAGGATAGAGGATATGATAGGATTGAGGATAGGATAGGATAGAGGATAGGATAGGATAGGATAGAGGATCGGATGGGGGATTGGATAGGATAGAGGATAGGAGACGATAGAGGATAGGATAGGGCATTGGATAGGATAGAGGACTGGAGACGATGGAGGATAGGATAGAATAGAGGATAGGATAGGATAGAGGATTGGATAGGATAGAGTATAGGATAGGATAGAGGATAGGATAGGATAGAGGATAGGATAGGATAGGATAGAGGATAGGATAGGATAGAGGATAGGATAGGATAGAGGATAGGATAGGATAGAGGATAGAATAGAGGATAGGATTGGATAGAGGATAGGATAGGATAGAGGATAGGATAGGATAGAGGATAGGATAGGGGATTGGATAGGATAGAGGATAGGATAGGATAAAGGATAGGATAGAGGATAGGATCGGATAGAGGATAGGATAGGGGATTGGATAGGATAGAGGATAGGATAGGATCGTGGATATAATAGGATGGAGGATAGGATAGGATAGAGGATAGGATATAATAGAGGATAGGATCGGATAGAGGATAGGATAGGATAGAGGATAGGATAGGATAGAGGATAGAATAGAGGATAGGATTGGATAGAGGATAGGATAGGATAGAGGATAGGATAGGATAGAGGATAGGATAGGGGATTGGATAGGATAGAGGATAGGATAGGATAAAGGATAGGATAGGATAAAGGATAGGATAGAGGATAGGATAGGGGATTGGATAGGATAGAGGATAGGATAGGATCGTGGATATAATAGGATGGAGGATAGGATAGGATAGAGGATAGGATATAATAGAGGATAGGATCGGATAGAGGATAGGAGAGGATAGAGGATAGGATAGGATAGAGTATCTGATAGGGGATTGGATAGGATAGAGGATAGGAGACGATAGAGGATAGGATAGGGGATTGGATAGGATAGAGGTCAGGAGACGATAGAGGATAGGATAGGATACAGGATATGATAGAATAGAGGATAGGATAGGATTGAGGATAGGACGGGATAGAGGAGAGGATAGAGGATTGGATAGGGGATTGGATAGTATAGAGGATAGGATAGGATAGAGGATAGGATAGGATAGAGGATAGAATAGTGGATAGAATCGGATAGAGGATGGGATAGGGGATTGGATAGGATAGATGATAGGATAGGATAGAGGATAGGATGGAATGGAGGATAGGATAGTAGAGAGGATAGGTATAATAGAGGATAGAGGATAGGATAGAGGATAGGAGAGGACAGAGGATAGGATAGGATTGGATAGAGGATAGGATAGAGGATAGGATCGGATAGAGGATAGGATAGGATAGAGGATAGGATAGGATAGAGGATAGGATAGGATAGAGGATAGGATAGGATAGAGTATCTGATAGGGGATTGGATAGGATGGAGGATAGGAGACGATAGAGGATTGGATAGTGGATTGGATAGGATAGAGGACAGGAGACGATAGAGGATAGCATACGATACAGGATTGGATAGGATAGAGAATAGGATAGGATGGAGGATAGGATAGGATAGAGGATAGGATAGGATACAGGATAGGATAGCATAGACGATAGGATAGGACAGAGTATATGATAGGATAGAGGATAGGATAGAGGATTGGATCGGATAGAGGATAGGATAGTGGATGGATAGGATAGAGGATAGGATAGTGGATAGGATAGGATAGGATAGAGGATAGTATAGGATAGAGGATAGTATAGGATAGAGGATAGTATAGGATAGAGGATAGGAGAGGGGATTGGATAGGATAGAGGATAGGATAGGATAGGATAGAGGATAGGATAGGATAGAGGATAGGATAGGATAGAGGATAGGATAGGATAGAGGATAGGATAGGATAGAGGATAGGATAGGATAGAGGATAGGATAGGATAAAGGATAGGATAGAGGATAGGATCGGATAGAGGATAGGATAGGGGATTGGATAGGATAGAGGATAGGATAGGATCGTGGATATAATAGGATGGAGGATAGGATCGGATAGAGGATAGGATAGGATAGAGGATAGAATAGGATAGAGGATGGGATAGGATGGAGGATAGGATAGGATAGAGGATAGGATAGGATAGAGGATCGGATAGGGGATTGGATAGGATTGAGGATAGAGGATAGGATAGGATAAAGGATAGGATAGAGGATAGGATCGGATAGAGGATAGGATAGGGGATTGGATAGGATAGAGGATAGGATAGGATCGTGGATATAATAGGATGGAGGATAGGATAGGATAGAGGATAGGATATAATAGAGGATAGGATCGGATAGAGGATAGGAGAGGGGATTGGACAGGACAGAGTATATGATAGGATAGAGGATAGGATAGGATTCGATAGTGGATTGGATTGGACATAGTATAGAATAGGATAGTGGATAGGATAGGATAGTGGATAGGATAGGATTGAGGTTAGGATAGGATAGAGGATAGGATAGGGGTTTGGATAGGATAGAGTATAGGATAGGATAGAGGATAGGATAGGATGGAGGATAGGATAGGATACAGGATAGGTTATAATAGAGGATAGGATCGGATAAAAGATAGGATAGGGGATTGGATAGGACAGAGGATATGATAGGATAGAGGATAGGATAGGATAGAGGATAGGATAGGATTGAGGATAGGATAGGATAGAGGATAGGATAGGATCGTGGATATAATAGGATGGAGGATAGGATAGGATAGAGGATAGGATAGGATAGAGGATAGGATAGGATAGAGGATGGGATAGGATGGAGGATAGGATAGGATAGAGGATAGGATATAATAGAGGATAGGATCGGATAAAGGATAGGATAGGGGATTGGATAGGACAGAGGATATGATAGGATAAAGGATAGGATAGGATAGTGGATTGGATAGGATAGAGGATAGGATAGGATTGAGGATAGGATAGGATAGAGGATAGGATAGGATAGAGGATCGGATAGGGATTGGATAGGATAGAGTATATAATAGGATAGAGGATATGATAGAATAGAGGATAGGATAGGATACAGGATATGTTAGGATAGAGGATAGGATAGGATTGAGGATAGGACGCGATAAAGGAGAGGATAGAGGATTGGATAGGATAGAGCATAGGATAGAGGAAAGGATAGACTATAGAATAGGATAGAGGATAGGATAGGATAGAGGATAGGATAGGATTGAGGATAGGATAGGATAGGATAGAGTATCGGATAGGGGATTGGATAGGATAGAGGATATAAGACGATAGAGGATAGGATAGGGGATTGGATAGGATAGAGGACAGGTGACGATAGAGGATAGGATAGAATAGAGGATAGGATAGGATACAGGATATGATAGAATAGAGGATAGGATAGGATTGAGGATAGGACAGGATAGAGGAGAGGATAGAGGATTGGATTAGGGAATTGGATAGTATAGAGGAGAGGATAGTATAGAGGATAGGATAGGATAGAGGATAGTATAGGATAGAGGATAGGATAGGATAGTGGATAGGATAGGATAGAGGATATGATAGGATTGAGGATAGGATAGGATAGAGGATAGGATAGGATAGGATAGAGGATCGGATGGGGGATTGGATAGGAACGAGGATAGGAGACGATAGAGGATAGGATAGGGCATTCGATAGGATAGAGGACTGGAGACGATGAAGGATAGGATAGAATAGAGGATAGGATAGGATAGAGGATTGGATAGGATAGAGTATAGGATAGGATAGAGGATAGGATTGGATAGAGGATAGGATAGGATAGACGATCGGATAGGGGATTGGATAGGATAGAGGATAGGAGACGATAGAGGATTGGATAGGTGATTGGATAGTACAGAGGATAGGATAGGATAGAGGATAGGATAGGATAGAGGATAGGATAGGATAGAGGATAGGATAGAGGCTAGGATAGAGGATAGGATAGAGGATAGGATAGAGGATAGGATAGGGTAGAGGATAGGATAGGATAGAGGATAGGATACGATAGAGGATACGATAGGATAGAGGATAGGATAGGATAGAGGATTGGATAGGATAGAGGAAAGGATAGGATAGAGGATAGGATAGGATAGAGGATAGGACAGGATACAGGATAGGATAGGATAGAGGATCGTATAGGATAGAGGATAGGATACGATAGAGGATAGGATAGGATAGAGGATAGGATAGGATAGAGGATAGGATAGGAAAGAGGGTAGGATAGCATAGAGGATAGGATAGGATAGAGGATAGGATACAATAGAGGATAGGATAGGATAGTGGATAAGATAGGATAGAGGATAGGATAGGATAGGATACAGGATAGGATAGGATAGCGGATAGGATAGGATAGAGGATAGGATAGGATAGGATAGAGGATAGGATAGGATAGAGGATAGGATAGGATAGAGGATAGGATAGGATAGAGGATAGGACAGGATAGAGCATAGGATAGGATAGAGGATAGGATAGGATAGAGGATAGGAGAGGATAGAGAATAGGATAGGATAGAGGATAGGATAGGATAGAGGATAGGATAGGATAGAGGATAGGCTAGGATAGAGGATAGGATACGATAGAGGATAGGATAGGATAGAGGATACGATAGGATAGAGGATAGGATAGGATAGAGGTTAGGATACGGTAGAGGATAGGATAGGATAGAGGATAGGATAGGATAGAGGATTGGATAGGATAGAGGAAAGGATAGGATATAGGATACGATTGGATAGAGGATAGGACACGATACAGGATAGGATAGGATAGAGGATCGGATAGAGGATAGGATAGGATAGAGGAAAGGATAGAGGAAAGGATAGGATAGGGGATAGGATAGGATAGAGGATAGTATAGGATAGAGGATAGGATAGGATAGAGGATAGGATAGGAAAGAGGGTAGGATAGGATAGAGGATAGGATAGAGGATAGGATAGGATACAGGATAGGATAGGATAGAGGATAGGATAGGATAGAGGATAGGATAGGATAGAGGATAGGATAAGATAGAGGAGAGGATAGGATAGAGGATAGGATAGGATAGAGGATACGATAGGATAGAGGATACGATAGAGGATTGGATATGATAGAGGATAGGATAGAGGATAGAATAGGATAGATGATATTATAGGATAGAGGATAGGATATGATAGAGTAAACGATATTATAGCGGATAGGATAGAGGATAGGATAGGATAGAGGATAGGATAGAGGATAGGATAGGATAGAGGATAGGATACGATAGAGGATACGATAAGATAGAGGATAGGATAGGGTAGAGGATAGGATAGGATAGAGGATAGGATAGGATAGACGATAGGATAGGATAGAGGATAGGATGGGATAGAGGATAGGGCAGGATACAGGATAGGATAGGATAGAGGATCGGATAGAGGATCGGATAGAGGATAGGATAGGATAGAGGAAACGATAGAGGATAGGATAGGATAGAGGATAGGATACAATAGAGGATAGGATAGGATAGTGGATAAGATAGGATAGAGGATAGGATAGGATAGGATACAGGATAGGATTGGATAGAGGATAGGATAGGATAGAGGATAGGATAGGATAGAAGATAGGATAGGCTAGAGGATAGGATAGGATAGGATAGAGGATAGGATAGGATAGGATAGAGGATAGGATAGGATAGAGGATAGGATAGGATAGAGGATAGGACAGGATAGAGGATAGGATAGGATAGAGGATAGGATAGGATAGAGGATAGGATAGGATACAGGATAGGATAGGATAGAGGATAGGATAGGATAGAGGATAGGATAGGATAGAGGATAGGATACGATAGAGGATAGGATAGGATAGAGGATAGGATAGGATAGAGGATAGGATAGGAAAGAGGGTAGGATAGCATAGAGGATAGGATAGGATAGAGGATAGGATAGGATAGAGGAGAGGATAGGATAGAGGATAGGATAGAGGCTAGGATAGAGGATAGGATAGAGGATAGGATAGAGGATAGGATAGGGTAGAGGATAGGATAGGATAGAGGATAGGATACGATAGAGGATACGATAGGATAGAGGATAGGATAGGATAGAGGATTGGATAGGATAGAGGAAAGGATAGGATAGAGGATAGGATAGGATAGAGGATAGGACAGGATACAGGATAGGATAGGATAGAGGATCGTATAGGATAGAGGATAGGATAGGATAAAGGATAGGATACGATAGAGGATAGGATAGGATAGAGGATAGGATAGGATAGAGGGTAGGATAGGATAGAGGATAGGATAGGATAGAGGATAGGGTAGGATAGAGGATAGGATAGGATAGAGGATAGGGTAGGATAGAGGATACGATAGAGGATTGGATATGATAGAGGATAGGATAGAGGATAGAATAGGATAGATGATATTATAGGATAGAGGATAGGATATGATAGAGTAAACGATATTATAGAGGATAGGATAGAGGATAGGACAGGATACAGGATAGGATAGGATAGAGGATCGGATAGAGGATAGGATAGGATAGAGGATAGGATAGGATAGAGGATAGGATAGGATAGAGGATAGGATAGGATAGAGGATAGGATACGATAGAGGATACGATAGGATAGAGGATAGGTTACGATAGAGGATAGGATAGGATAGAGGATAGGATGGGATAGACGATAGGATAGGATAGAGGATAGGATAGGATAGAGGATAGGATAGGATAGTGGATAGGATACGATAGAGGATACGATAGGATAGAGGATACGATAGGATAGAGGATACGATAGGATAGAGGATAGGATAGGATAGAGGATAGGATAGGATAGAGGATAGTATAGGATAGAGGATAGGATAGGATAGAGGATAGAATACGATAGAGGATACGATAGGATAGAGGATAGGATACGATAGAGGATAGGATAGGATAGAGGATAGGATAGGATAGAGGATTGGATAGGATAGAGGAAAGGATAGGATATAGGATAGGATTGGATAGAGGATTGGATAGGATAGAGGAAAGGATAGGATAGAGGATAGGACAGGATACAGGATAGGATAGGATAGAGGATCGGATAGGATAGAGGATAGGATAGGATAAAGGATAGGATACGATAGAGGATAGGATAGGATAGAGGATAGGATAGGATAGAGGGTAGGATAGGATAGAGGATAGGATAGGATAGAGGATAGGGTAGGATAGAGGATAGGGTAGGATAGAGGATAGAAGATAGGATAGGATAGAGGACAGGATAGGATAGAGGATAGGATAGGATAGCGGATGGGATAGGATATAGGATTGGATAGGACAGAGGATAGGATAGGATAGAGGATAGGATAGGAATGAGGATAGGATAGGATAGAGGATAGGATAAGATAGAGGATAGGATAGGGGATTGGATAGGATAGAGGTCTGGAGACGATAGATGATTGGACAGGATAGAGGATAGGATAGGATAGGATAGAGGATATTATAGGATAGAGGATAGGATAGGATAGAGGATAGGGTAGGATAGAGGATTGGAGTGTATAGAGGATAGCATATAGGATTGGATAGGATAGAGGATACTATACGATAGTGGATAGGACAGAGGATAGGATAGGATAGAGGATAGGATAGAGGATTGGATAGAATAGGTGATATTATAGGATTGAGGGTAGGACAGGATAGCGGACAGGATAGGATATAGGATTGGATAGGATAGAGGATAGGATAGGATGGAGGATAGGATAGGATAGCGGATAGGATAGGGTAGAGTATAGAATAGGATAGAGGATAAGATAGGATAGAGCATAGGATAGGAATGAGGATAGGATAGGAATGAGGATAGGATAGGATAGAGGATGGGATAGGATAGAGGATAGGATAGGATAGAGGATAGGATACGATAGAGGATAGGATAGAGGATAGGATGGGATAGAGGATAGGATAGGATTCAGGATAGGATAGGATAGAGGATAGGATAGAGGATAGGATAGATAATTGGATAGGATAGAGGATAGGATAGGATAGAGGATAGGATAGAATAGAGGATAGGATAGGATAGCGGATGGGATAGGATATAGGATAGGATAGGATAGAGGATAGGATAGGAATGAGGATAGGATAGGACCGAGGATAGGAGACGATAGAGGATAGGATAGGGGATTGGATAGCATAGAGGATAGGAGACGATAGAGGATATGATAGGGGATTGTATAGGATAGAGGACAGGAGACGATAGAGGATAGGATAGGATAGAGGATAGGATAGGATAGGATAGAGGACAGGATAGGATAGAGGATAGGATAGGATAGAGGATAGCATAGGGTAGAGGATAGGATAGGATAGAGGATAGGATAGGATAGGATAGAGGATAGGATAGGATAGAGGATAGCATAGGGTAGAGGATAGGATAGGATAGAGGATAGGATAGGATAGGATAGAGGATAGGATAGGATAGGATAGAGGATAGGATAGGATAGAGGATAGGATAGAGGATTGGATAGAATAGGTGATATTATAGGATTGAGGGTAGGACAGGATAGCGGACAGGATAGGATATAGGATTGGATAGGATACAGGATAGGATAGGATGGAGGATATGATAGGATAGCGGATAGGATAGGGTAGAGTATAGAATAGGATAGAGGATAGGATAGGATAGAGCATAGGATAGGAATGAGGATAGGATAGGAATGAGGATAGGATAGGATAGAGGATGGGATAGGATAGAGGATAGGATAGGATAGAGGACAGGATACGATAGAGGATAGGATAGAGGATAGGATGGGATAGAGGATAGGATAGGATTGAGGATAGGATAGGATAGAGGATAGGATAGAGGATAGGATAGATAATTGGATAGGATAGAGGATAGGATAGGATAGAGGATAGGATAGAATAGAGGATAGGATAGGATAGCGGATGGGATAGGATATAGGATAGGATAGGATAGAGGATAGGATAGGAATGAGGATAGGATAGGACGGAGGATAGGATACGATAGAGGATAGGATAGAGGATAGGATGGGATAGAGGATAGGATAGGATTGAGGATAGGATAGGATAGAGGATAGGATAGAGGATAGGATAGATAATTGGATAGGATAGAGGATAGGATAGGATAGAGGATAGGATAGAATAGAGGATAGGATAGGATAGCGGATGGGATAGGATATAGGATAGGATAGGATAGAGCATAGGATAGGAATGAGGATAGGATAGGAATGAGGATAGGATAGGATAGAGGATGGGATAGGGTAGCGGATGGGATAGGATAGCGGATGGGATAGGATATAGGATAGGATAGGATAGAGGATAGGATAGGAATGAGGATAGGATAGGACCGAGGATAGGAGACGATAGAGGATAGGATAGGGGATTGGATAGCATAGAGGATAGGAGACGATAGAGGATATGATAGGGGATTGTATAGGATAGAGGACAGGAGACGATAGAGGATATTATAGGATAGTGGATAGGATAGGATAGGATAGAGGACAGGATAGGATAGAGGATAGGATAGGATAGAGGATAGCATAGGGTAGAGGATAGGATAGGATAGAGGATAGGATAGGATAGGATAGAGGATAGGATAGGATAGAGGATAGGATAGGATAGGATAGCGGATAGGATAGGGTAGAGTATAGAATAGGATAGAGGATAGGATAGGATAGAGGATAGGATAGGAATGAGGATAGGATAGGATAGAGGATAGGATAGGATAGAGGATAGGATAGGATAGAGGATAGGATAGAGGATAGGATAGAGGATAGGATAGAGGATTGGATAGGATAGAGGATAGGATAGAGGATAGGATAGAGGATAGGATAGAGTATAGGATAGAGGATAGGATAGAGGATTGGATAGGATAGAGGATAGGATAGGATAGAGGATAGGATAGGATAGCGGATGGGATAGGTTATAGGATTGGATAGGTCAGAGGATAGGATAGGATAGAGGATAGGATAGGAATGAGGATAGGATAGGATAGAGGATAGGATAAGATAGAGGATAGGATAGGGGATTGGATAGGATAGAGGACTGGAGACGATAGATGATAGGACAGGATAGAGGATAGGATAGGATAGGATAGAGGATAGGATAGGATAGAGGATAGGATAGGATAGAGGATAGGATAGGATAGAGGATAGGATAAGATAGAGGATAGGATAGGATAGAGGATAGGATAGGATAGAGGATAGGATAGAGGATAGCATAGGATAGAGGATAGGATTGGATAGAGGATAGGATAGGATAGAGGATAGGATAGGATAGAGGATAGGATAGGATAGAGGATAGGATAGAGGATAGAATAGGGGAATGGATAGGATAGTTGATACGATAGGATAGTGAATACGATAGGATAGTGGATAATATAGGATAGAGGATAGGATAGGGGATTGGATAGGATAGAAGATAGGATAGGATAGAAGATAGGATAGGATAGAGGATAGGATAGGATAGAGGGCAGGATAGGATAGAGGATAGGATATTATAGAGGATAGGATAGGATAGAGGATAGGATAGGATAGAGGATAGGGTAGGATAGAGGATTGGAGTGTATAGAGGATAGGATATAGGATTGGATAGGATGGAGGATACTATACGATAGTGGATAGGACAGAGCATAGGATAGGATAGAGGATATGATAGAGGATTGGATAGAATAGGTGATATTATAGGATTGAGGGTAGGACAGGATAGCGGACAGGATAGGATATAGGATTGGATAGGATAGAGGATAGGATAGGATGGAGGATAGGATAGGATAGCGGATAGGATAGGGTAGAGTATAGAATAGGATAGAGGATAGGATAGGATAGAGCATAGGATAGGAATGAGGATAGGATAGGAATGAGGATAGGATAGGATAGAGGATGGGATAGGATAGAGGATAGGATAGGATAGAGGATAGGATACGATAGAGGATAGGATAGAGGATAGGATGGGATAGAGGATAGGATAGGATTGAGGATAGGATAGGATAGAGGATAGGATAGAGGATAGGATAGATAATTGGATAGGATAGAGGATAGGATAGGATAGAGGATAGGATAGAATAGAGGATAGGATAGGATAGCGGATGGGATAGGATATAGGATAGGATAGGATAGAGGATAGGATAGGAATGAGGATAGGATAGGACCGAGGATAGGAGACGATAGAGGATAGGATAGGGGATTGGATAGCATAGAGGATAGGAGACGATAGAGGATATGATAGGGGATTGTATAGGATAGAGGACAGGAGACGATAGAGGATATTATAGGATAGAGGATAGGATAGGATAGGATAGAGGACAGGATAGGATAGAGGATAGGATAGGATAGAGGATAGCATAGGGTAGAGGATAGGATAGGATAGAGGATAGGATAGGATAGGATAGAGGATAGGATAGGATAGAGGATAGGACAGGAAAGCGGATAGGATAGGGTAGAGTATAGAATAGGTTAGAGGATAGGATAGGATAGAGGATAGGATAGGAATGAGGATAGGATAGGATAGCGGATAGGATAGGATAGAGGATAGGATAGGATAGAGGATAGGATAGAGGATAGGATAGAGGATAGGATAGAGGATTGGATAGGATAGAGGATTGGATAGGATAGAGGATTGGATAGGATAGAGGATAGGATAGAGTATAGGATAGAGAATAGGATAGAGGATTGGATAGGATAGAGGATAGGATAGGATAGAGGATAGGATAGGATAGCGGATGGGATAGGTTATAGGATTGGATAGGTCAGAGGATAGGATAGGATAGAGGATAGGATAGGAATGAGGATAGGATAGGATAGAGGATAGGATAAGATAGAGGATAGGATAGGGGATTGGATAGGATAGAGGACTGGAGACGATAGATGATAGGACAGGATAGAGGATAGGATAGGATAGGATAGAGGATAGGATAGGATAGAGGATAGGATAGGATAGAGGATAGCATAGGATAGAGGATAGGATTGGATAGAGGATAGGATAGGATAGAGGATAGGATAGGATAGAGGATAGGATAGAGGATAGAATAGAGGATAGGATAGAGGATAGGATAGAGGATTGGATAGAGGATTGGATAGGATAGAGGATAGGATAGGATAGAGGATAGGATAGGATAGCGGATGGGATAGGATAGAGGATAGGATAGGAATGAGGATAGGATAGGATAGAGGATAGGATAAGATAGAGGATAGGATAGGATAGAGGATAGGATAGGATAGAGGATAGGATAGAGGATAGCATAGGATAGAGGATAGGATTGGATAGAGGATAGGATAGGATAGAGGATAGGATAGGATAGAGGATAGGATAGGATAGAGGATAGGATAGAGGATAGAATAGGGGAATGGATAGGATAGTTGATACGATAGGATAGTTAATACGATAGGATAGTGGATAACATAGGATAGAGGATAGGATAGGGGATTGGATAGGATAGAAGATAGGATAGGATAGAGGATAGGATAGGATAGAGGATAGGATAGGATAGAGGGCAGGATAGGATAGAGGATAGGATATTATAGAGGATAGGATAGGATAGAGGATAGGATAGGATAGAGGATAGGGTAGGATAGAGGATTGGAGTGTATAGAGGATAGGATATAGGATTGGATAGGATAGAGGATACTATACGATAGTGGATAGGACAGAGCATAGGATAGGATAGATTATATGATAGAGAATTGGATAGAATAGGTGATATTCTAGGATTGAGGGTAGGACAGGATAGCGGACAGGATAGGATATAGGATTGGATAGGATAGAGGATAGGATAGGATGGAGGATAGGATAGGATAGCGGATAGGATAGGGTAGAGTATAGAATAGGATAGAGGATAGGATAGGATAGAGCATAGGATAGGAATGAGGATAGGATAGGAATGAGGATAGGATAGGATAGAGGATGAGATAGGATAGAGGATAGGATAGGATAGAGGATAGGATAGGAATGAGGATAGGATAGGATACAGGATAGGATAAGATAGAGGATCGGATAGGATCGGATAGAATATAGAATAGGATAGAGGATAGGATAGGATAGAGGATAGGATAGGATAGAGGATAGGATAGGATAGAGGATAGGATAGGATAGAGGATAGGATAGGATAGAGGATAGGATAGGATAGAGGATAGGATAGGATAGAGGATAGGATAGGATAGAGGATAGGATAGGATAGAGGATAGGATAGGATAGAGGATAGGATAGGATAGAGGATAGGATATTATAGAGGATAGGATAGGATAGAAGATAGGATAGGATAGAGGATAGGATAGGATAGTGGATAGGATTGGATAGAGGATAGGATAGGATAGAGGATAGGATAGGATAGAGGATAGGATAGGATAGAGGATAGGATATTATAGAGGATAGGATAGGATAGAGGATAGGATAGGATAGAGGATAGGATAGGATAGAGGATTGGAGTGTATAGAGGACAGGATATAGGATTGGATAGGATAGAGGATCGGATACGATAGTGGATAGGACAGAGGATAGGATAGGATAGAGGATAGGATAGAAGATTGGATAGAATAGGTGACATTATAGGATAGAGGGTAGGACAGGGTAGCGGATAGGATAGGATATAGGATTGGATAGGATAGAGGATAGGATAGGATAGAGGATAGGATAGGATAGCGGATAGGAATAGGGTAGAGTATAGAACAGGATAGTGGATAGGATAGGATAGAGGATAGTATAGGAATGAGGATAGGATAGGATAGAGGATAGGATAAGATAGAGGATCGTATAGGATCGGATAGAATATAGAATAGGATAGAGGATAGGATAGGATAGAGGATAGGATAGGATAGAGGATAGGATAGGATAGAGGATAGGATAGGATAGAGGATAGGATAGGATAGAGGATAGGATAGGATAGAGGATAGGATAGGATAGAGGATAGGATAGGATAGAGGATAGGATAGGATAGAGGATAGGATAGGATAGAGTATAGGATAGGATAGAGGATAGGATAGGATAGAGGATAGGATAGGATAGAGGATAGGATAGGATAGAGGATAGGATAGGATAGAGGATAGGATAGGATAGAGGATAGGATAGGATAGAGGATAGGATAGGATAGAGGATAGGATAGGATAGAGGATAGGATAGGATAGAGGATAGGATAGGCTAGAGGATAGGATAGGATAGAGGATTGGAGTGTATAGAGGACAGGATATAGGATTGGATAGGATAGAGGATAGGATACGATAGTGGATAGGACAGAGGATAGGATAGGATAGAGGATAGGATAGAAGATTGGATAGAATAGGTGATATTATAGGATAGAGGGTAGGACAGGATAGCGGATAGGATAGGATATAGGATTGGATAGGATAGAGGATAGGATAGGATGGAGGATAGGATAGGATAGCGGATAGGAATAGGGTAGAGTATAGAACAGGATAGAGGATAGGATAGGATAGAGGATAGTATAGGAATGAGGATAGGATAGGATAGAGGATAGGATAAGATAGAGGATAGGATAGAAGATTGGATAGAATAGGTGATATTATAGGATAGAGGGTAGGACAGGATAGCGGATAGGATAGGATATAGGATTGGATAGGATAGAGGATAGTATAGGAATGAGGATAGGATAGGATAGAGGATAGGATAAGATAGAGGATCGGATAGGATCGGATAGAATATAGAATAGGATAGAGGATAGGATAGGATAGAGGATAGGATAGGATAGAGGATAGGATAGGATAGAGGATAGGATAGGATAGAGGATAGGATAGGATAGAGGATAGGATAGGATAGAGGATAGGATAGGATAGAGGATAGGATAGGATAGAGGATAGGATAGGATAGAGGATAGGATAGGATAGAGGATAGGATAGGATAGAGGATAGGATAGGATAGAGGATAGGATAGGATAGAGGATAGGATAGGATAGAGGATAGGATAGGATAGAGGATAGGATAGGATAGAGGATAGGATAGGATAGAGGATAGGATAGGATAGAGGATAGGATAGGATAGAGGATAGGATAGGATAGAGGATAGGATAGGATAGAGGATAGGATAGAAGATTGGATAGAATAGGTGATATTATAGGATAGAGGGTAGGACAGGATAGCGGATAGGATAGGATATAGGATTGGATAGGATAGAGGATAGGATAGGATGGAGGATAGGATAGGATAGCGGATAGGAATAGGGTAGAGTATAGAACAGGATAGAGGATAGGATAGGATAGAGGATAGTATAGGAATGAGGATAGGATAGGATAGAGGATAGGATAAGATAGAGGATCGGATAGGATCGGATAGAATATAGAATAGGATAGAGGATAGGATAGGATAGAGGATAGGATAGGATAGAGGATAGGATAGGATAGAGGATAGGATAGGATAGAGGATAGGATAGGATAGAGGATAGGATAGGATAGAGGATAGGATAGGATAGAGGATAGGATAGGATAGAGGATAGGATAGGATAGAGGATAGGATAGGATAGAGGATAGGATAGGATAGAGGATAGGATAGGATAGAGGATAGGATAGGATAGAGGATAGGATAAGATAGAGGATAGGATAGGATAGAGGATAGGATAGGATAGAGGATAGGATATTATAGAGGATAGGATAGGATAGAGGATAGGATAGGCTAGAGGATAGGATAGGATAGAGGATTGGAGTGTATAGAGGACAGGATATAGGATTGGATAGGATAGAGGATAGGATACGATAGTGGATAGGACAGAGGATAGGATAGGATAGAGGATAGGATAGAAGATAGGATTGGATAGAGGATAGGATAGGATAGAGGATAGGATAGGATAGAGGATAGGATAGGATAGAGGATAGGATAGGATAGAGGATAGGATAGGATAGAGGATAGGATAGGATAGAGGATAGGATAGGATAGAGGATAGGATAGGATAGAGGATAGGATAGGATAGAGGATAGGATAGGATAGAGGATAGGATAGGATAGAGGATAGGATAGGATAGAGGATAGGATATTATAGAGGATAGGATAGGATAGAAGATAGGATAGGATAGAGGATAGGATAGGATAGTGGATAGGATTGGATAGAGGATAGGATAGGATAGAGGATAGGATAGGATAGAGGATAGGATAGGATAGAGGATAGGATATTATAGAGGATAGGATAGGATAGAGGATAGGATAGGATAGAGGATAGGATAGGATAGAGGATTGGAGTGTATAGAGGACAGGATATAGGATTGGATAGGATAGAGGATCGGATACGATAGTGGATAGGACAGAGGATAGGATAGGATAGAGGATAGGATAGAAGATTGGATAGAATAGGTGACATTATAGGATAGAGGGTAGGACAGGGTAGCGGATAGGATAGGATATAGGATTGGATAGGATAGAGGATAGGATAGGATAGAGGATAGGATAGGATAGCGGATAGGAATAGGGTAGAGTATAGAACAGGATAGTGGATAGGATAGGATAGAGGATAGTATAGGAATGAGGATAGGATAGGATAGAGGATAGGATAAGATAGAGGATCGTATAGGATCGGATAGAATATAGAATAGGATAGAGGATAGGATAGGATAGAGGATAGGATAGGATAGAGGATAGGATAGGATAGAGGATAGGATAGGATAGAGGATAGGATAGGATAGAGGATAGGATAGGATAGAGGATAGGATAGGATAGAGGATAGGATAGGATAGAGGATAGGATAGGATAGAGGATAGGATAGGATAGAGTATAGGATAGGATAGAGGATAGGATAGGATAGAGGATAGGATAGGATAGAGGATAGGATAGGATAGAGGATAGGATAGGATAGAGGATAGGATAGGATAGAGGATAGGATAGGATAGAGGATAGGATAGGATAGAGGATAGGATAGGATAGAGGATAGGATAGGATAGAGGATAGGATAGGCTAGAGGATAGGATAGGATAGAGGATTGGAGTGTATAGAGGACAGGATATAGGATTGGATAGGATAGAGGATAGGATACGATAGTGGATAGGACAGAGGATAGGATAGGATAGAGGATAGGATAGAAGATTGGATAGAATAGGTGATATTATAGGATAGAGGGTAGGACAGGATAGCGGATAGGATAGGATATAGGATTGGATAGGATAGAGGATAGGATAGGATGGAGGATAGGATAGGATAGCGGATAGGAATAGGGTAGAGTATAGAACAGGATAGAGGATAGGATAGGATAGAGGATAGTATAGGAATGAGGATAGGATAGGATAGAGGATAGGATAAGATAGAGGATAGGATAGAAGATTGGATAGAATAGGTGATATTATAGGATAGAGGGTAGGACAGGATAGCGGATAGGATAGGATATAGGATTGGATAGGATAGAGGATAGTATAGGAATGAGGATAGGATAGGATAGAGGATAGGATAAGATAGAGGATCGGATAGGATCGGATAGAATATAGAATAGGATAGAGGATAGGATAGGATAGAGGATAGGATAGGATAGAGGATAGGATAGGATAGAGGATAGGATAGGATAGAGGATAGGATAGGATAGAGGATAGGATAGGATAGAGGATAGGATAGGATAGAGGATAGGATAGGATAGAGGATAGGATAGGATAGAGGATAGGATAGGATAGAGGATAGGATAGGATAGAGGATAGGATAGGATAGAGGATAGGATAGGATAGAGGATAGGATAGGATAGAGGATAGGATAGGATAGAGGATAGGATAGGATAGAGGATAGGATAGGATAGAGGATAGGATAGGATAGAGGATAGGATAGGATAGAGGATAGGATAGGATAGATGATAGGATAGGATAGAGGATAGGATAGGATAGAGGATAGGATAGGATAGAGGATAGGATAGGATAGAGGATAGGATAGGATAGAGGATAGGATAGGATAGAGGATAGGATAGGATAGAGGATAGGATAGAAGATTGGATAGAATAGGTGATATTATAGGATAGAGGGTAGGACAGGATAGCGGATAGGATAGGATATAGGATTGGATAGGATAGAGGATAGGATAGGATGGAGGATAGGATAGGATAGCGGATAGGAATAGGGTAGAGTATAGAACAGGATAGAGGATAGGATAGGATAGAGGATAGTATAGGAATGAGGATAGGATAGGATAGAGGATAGGATAAGATAGAGGATCGGATAGGATCGGATAGAATATAGAATAGGATAGAGGATAGGATAGGATAGAGGATAGGATAGGATAGAGGATAGGATAGGATAGAGGATAGGATAGGATAGAGGATAGGATAGGATAGAGGATAGGATAGGATAGAGGATAGGATAGGATAGAGGATAGGATAGGATAGAGGATAGGATAGGATAGAGGATAGGATAGGATAGAGGATAGGATAGGATAGAGGATAGGATAGGATAGAGGATAGGATAGGATAGAGGATAGGATAGGATAGAGGATAGGATAGGATAGAGGATAGGATATTATAGAGGATAGGATAGGATAGAGGATAGGATAGGCTAGAGGATAGGATAGGATAGAGGATTGGAGTGTATAGAGGACAGGATATAGGATTGGATAGGATAGAGGATAGGATACGATAGTGGATAGGACAGAGGATAGGATAGGATAGAGGATAGGATAGAAGATAGGATTGGATAGAGGATAGGATAGGATAGAGGATAGGATAGGATAGAGGATAGGATAGGATAGAGGATAGGATAGGATAGAGGATAGGATAGGATAGAGGATAGGATAGGATAGAGGATAGGATAGGATAGAGGATAGGATAGGATAGAGGATAGGATAGGATAGAGGATAGGATAGGATAGAGGATAGGATAGAGGATAGAATAGGGGAATGGATAGGATAGTTGATACGATAGGATAGTTAATACGATAGGATAGTGGATAACATAGGATAGAGGATAGGATAGGGGATTGGATAGAATAGAAGATAGGATAGGATAGAGGATAGGATAGGATAGAGGATAGGATAGGATAGAGGGCAGGATAGGATAGAGGATAGGATATTATAGAGGATAGGATAGGATAGAGGATAGGATAGGATAGAGGATAGGGTAGGATAGAGGATTGGAGTGTATAGAGGATAGGATATAGGATTGGATAGGATAGAGGATACTATACGATAGTGGATAGGACAGAGCATAGGATAGGATAGAGGATAGGATAGGATAGAGGATAGGATAGGATAGAGGATAGGATAGGATAGAGGATAGGATAGGATAGAGGATAGGATAGGATAGAGGATAGGATAGGATAGAGGATAGGATAGGATAGAGGATAGGATAGGATAGAGGATAGGATAGGATAGAGGATAGGATAGGATAGAGGATAGGATATTATAGAGGATAGGATAGGATAGAAGATAGGATAGGATAGAGGATAGGATAGGATAGTGGATAGGATTGGATAGAGGATAGGATAGGATAGAGGATAGGATAGGATAGAGGATAGGATAGGATAGAGGATAGGATATTATAGAGGATAGGATAGGATAGAGGATAGGATAGGATAGAGGATAGGATAGGATAGAGGATTGGAGTGTATAGAGGACAGGATATAGGATTGGATAGGATAGAGGATCGGATACGATAGTGGATAGGACAGAGGATAGGATAGGATAGAGGATAGGATAGAAGATTGGATAGAATAGGTGACATTATAGGATAGAGGGTAGGACAGGGTAGCGGATAGGATAGGATATAGGATTGGATAGGATAGAGGATAGGATAGGATAGAGGATAGGATAGGATAGCGGATAGGAATAGGGTAGAGTATAGAACAGGATAGTGGATAGGATAGGATAGAGGATAGTATAGGAATGAGGATAGGATAGGATAGAGGATAGGATAAGATAGAGGATCGTATAGGATCGGATAGAATATAGAATAGGATAGAGGATAGGATAGGATAGAGGATAGGATAGGATAGAGGATAGGATAGGATAGAGGATAGGATAGGATAGAGGATAGGATAGGATAGAGGATAGGATAGGATAGAGGATAGGATAGGATAGAGGATAGGATAGGATAGAGGATAGGATAGGATAGAGGATAGGATAGGATAGAGGATAGGATAGGATAGAGGATAGGATAGGATAGAGGATAGGATAGGATAGAGGATAGGATAGGATAGAGGATAGGATAGGATAGAGTATAGGATAGGATAGAGGATAGGATAGGATAGAGGATAGGATAGGATAGAGGATAGGATAGGATAGAGGATAGGATAGGATAGAGGATAGGATAGGATAGAGGATAGGATAGGATAGAGGATAGGATAGGATAGAGGATAGGATAGGATAGAGGATAGGATAGGATAGAGGATAGGATAGGATAGAGGATAGGATAGGCTAGAGGATAGGATAGGATAGAGGATTGGAGTGTATAGAGGACAGGATATAGGATTGGATAGGATAGAGGATAGGATACGATAGTGGATAGTACAGAGGATAGGATAGGATAGAGGATAGGATAGAAGATTGGATAGAATAGGTGATATTATAGGATAGAGGGTAGGACAGGATAGCGGATAGGATAGGATATAGGATTGGATAGGATAGAGGATAGGATAGGATGGAGGATAGGATAGGATAGCGGATAGGAATAGGGTAGAGTATAGAACAGGATAGAGGATAGGATAGGATAGAGGATAGTATAGGAATGAGGATAGGATAGGATAGAGGATAGGATAAGATAGAGGATCGGATAGGATCGGATAGAATATAGAATAGGATAGAGGATAGGATAGGATAGAGGATAGGATAGGATAGAGGATAGGATAGGATAGAGGATAGGATAGGATAGAGGATAGGATAGGATAGAGGATAGGATAGGATAGAGGATAGGATAGGATAGAGGATAGGATAGGATAGAGGATAGGATAGGATAGAGGATAGGATAGGATAGAGGATAGGATAGGATAGAGGATAGGATAGGATAGAGGATAGGATAGGATAGAGGATAGGATAGGATAGAGGATAGGATAGGATAGAGGATAGGATAGGATAGAGGATAGGATAGGATAGAGGATAGGATAGGATAGAGGATAGGATAGGCTAGAGGATAGGATAGGATAGAGGATTGGAGTGTATAGAGGACAGGATATAGGATTGGATAGGATAGAGGATAGGATACGATAGTGGATAGGACAGAGGATAGGATAGGATAGAGGATAGGATAGAAGATTGGATAGAATAGGTGATATTATAGGATAGAGGGTAGGACAGGATAGCGGATAGGATAGGATATAGGATTGGATAGGATAGAGGATAGGATAGGATGGAGGATAGGATAGGATAGCGGATAGGAATAGGGTAGAGTATAGAACAGGATAGAGGATAGGATAGGATAGAGGATAGTATAGGAATGAGGATAGGATAGGATAGAGGATAGGATAAGATAGAGGATCGGATAGGATCGGATAGAATATAGAATAGGATAGAGGATAGGATAGGATAGAGGATAGGATAGGATAGAGGATAGGATAGGATAGAGGATAGGATAGGATAGAGGATAGGATAGGATAGAGGATAGGATAGGATAGAGGATAGGATAGGATAGAGGATAGGATAGGATAGAGGATAGGATAGGATAGAGGATAGGATAGGATAGAGGATAGGATAGGATAGAGGATAGGATAGGATAGAGGATAGGATAGGATAGAGGATAGGATAGGATAGAGGATAGGATAGGATAGAGGATAGGATAGGATAGAGGATAGGATAGGATAGAGGATAGGATAGGATAGAGGATAGGATAGGATAGAGGATAGGATAGGATAGAGGATAGGATAGGATAGAGGATAGGATAGGATAGAGGATAGGATAGGATAGAGGATAGGATAGGATAGAGGATAGGATAGGATAGAGGATAGGATAGGATAGAGGATAGGATAGGATAGAGGATAGGATAGAAGATTGGATAGAATAGGTGATATTATAGGATAGAGGGTAGGACAGGATAGCGGATAGGATAGGATATAGGATTGGATAGGATAGAGGATAGGATAGGATGGAGGATAGGATAGGATAGCGGATAGGAATTGGGTAGAGTATAGAACAGGATAGAGGATAGGATAGGATAGAGGATAGTATAGGAATGAGGATAGGATAGGATAGAGGATAGGATAAGATAGAGGATCGGATAGGATCGGATAGAATATAGAATAGGATAGAGGATAGGATAGGATAGAGGATAGGATAGGATAGAGGATAGGATAGGATAGAGGATAGGATAGGATAGAGGATAGGATAGGATAGAGGATAGGATAGGATAGAGGATAGGATAGGATAGAGGATAGGATAGGATAGAGGATAGGATAGAAGATTGGATAGAATAGGTGATATTATAGGATAGAGGGTAGGACAGGATAGCGGATAGGATAGGATATAGGATTGGATAGGATAGAGGATAGGATAGGATGGAGGATAGGATAGGATAGCGGATAGGAATAGGGTAGAGTATAGAACAGGATAGAGGATAGGATAGGATAGAGGATAGTATAGGAATGAGGATAGGATAGGATAGAGGATAGGATAAGATAGAGGATCGGATAGGATCGGATAGAATATAGAATAGGATAGAGGATAGGATAGGATAGAGGATAGGATAGGATAGAGGATAGGATAGGATAGAGGATAGGATAGGATAGAGGATAGGATAGGATAGAGGATAGGATAGGATAGAGGATAGGATAGGATAGAGGATAGGATAGGATAGAGGATAGGATAGGATAGAGGATAGGATAGGATAGAGGATAGGATAGGATAGAGGATAGGATAGGATAGAGGATAGGATAGGATAGAGGATCGGATAGGATAGAGGATAGGATAGGATAGAGGATAGGATAGGATAGAGGATAGGATAGGATAGAGGATAGGATAGGATAGAGGATAGGATAGGATAGAGGATAGGATAGGATAGAGGATAGGATAGGATAGAGGATAGGATATTATAGAGGATAGGATAGGATAGAGGATAGGATAGGCTAGAGGATAGGATAGGATAGAGGATTGGAGTGTATAGAGGACAGGATATAGGATTGGATAGGATAGAGGATAGGATACGATAGTGGATAGGACAGAGGATAGGATAGGATAGAGGGTAGGATAGAAGATAGGATAGGATAGAGGATAGGATAGCATAGAGGATAGGATAGGATAGAGGATAGGATAGGTTAGAGGATAGGATAGGATAGAGGATAGGATAGAGGATAGGATAGGATAGAGGATAGGATAGGATAGAGGATAGGATAGGATAGAGGATAGGATAGGATAGAGGATAGGATAGGATAGAGGATAGGATAGGATAGAGGATAGGATAGGATAGAGGATAGGATAGGATAGAGGATAGGATAGGATAGAGGATATAATAGGATAGAGGATAGGATAGGATAGAGGATAGGATAGGGTAGAGTATAGAATAGGATAGAGGATAGGATAGGATAGAGCATAGCATAGGAATGAGGATAGGATAGGAATGAGGATAGGATAGGAATGAGGATAGGATAGTATAGAGGATGGGATAGGATAGAGGATAGTATATTATAGAGGATAGGATAGGATAGAGGATAGGATATAGGATTGGATAGGATAGAGGATACGATACGATAGTGGATAGGACAGAGGATAGGATAGGATAGAGGTTAGGATAGAGGATTGGATAGAATAGGTGATATTATAGGATAGAGGGTAGGACAGGATAGCGGATAGGATAGGATATAGGATTGGATAGGATAGAGGATAGGATAGGATGGAGGATAGGATAGGATAGCGGATAGGATAGGATAGAGGATAGGATAGGATAGAGGATAGGATAGAGGATAGAATAGAGGATAGGATAGGGGAATGGATAGGGTAGTTGATACGATAGGATAGTGAATACGATAGGATAGTGGATAATATAGGATAGAGGATAGGATAGGGGATTGGATAGGATAGAGGATAGTATAGGATAGAGGATAGGGTAGGATAGAGGACAGGATAGGATAGAGGATAGGATATTATAGAGGATAGGATAGGATAGAGGATAGGATAGGATAGAGGATAGGGTAGGATAGAGGATTGGAGTGTATAGAGCATAGGATATAGGATTGGATAGGATAGAGGATACTATACGATAGTGGATAGGACAGAGGATAGGATAGGATAGAGGATAGGATAGAGGATTGGATAGAATAGGTGATATTATATGATTGAGGGTAGGACAGGATAGCGGACAGGATAGGATATAGGATTGGATAGGATAGAGGATAGGATAGGATGGAGGATAGGATAGGATAGCGGATAGGATAGGGTAGAGTATAGAATAGGATAGAGGATAGGATAGGATAGAGCATAGGATAGGAATGAGGATAAGATAGGAATGAGGATAGGATAGGGTAGAGTATAGAATAGGATAGAGGATAGGATAGGATAGAGGACAGGATAGGAATGAGGATAGGATAGGATAGAGGATAGGATAAGATAGAGGATCGGATAGGATCGGATAGAATATAGGATAGGATAGAGGATAGGATAGGATAGAGGATAGGATAGGATAGAGGATAGGATAGGATAGAGGATAGGATAGGATAGAGGATAGGATAGGATAGAGGATAGGATAGGATAGAGGATAGGATAGGATAGAGGATAGGATAGGATAGAGAATAGGATAGGATAGAGGATAGGATAGGATAGAGGATAGGATAGAGGATAGGATAGAGGATAGGATAGAGGATAGGATAGAGGATTGGATAGGATAGAGGATAGGATAGGATAGAGGATAGGATAGGATAGAGGATAGGATAGGAATGAGGATAGGATAGGATAGAGGATAGGATAGAGGATAGGATAGAGGATTGGATAGGATAGAGGATAGGATAGGATAGAGGATAGGATAGAATAGAGGATAGGATAGGATAGCGGATGGGATAGGATATAGGATAGGATAGGATAGAGGATAGGATAGGAATGAGGATAGGATAGGACCGAGGATAGGAGACGATAGAGGATAGGATAGGGGATTGGATAGCATAGAGGATAGGAGACGATAGAGGATATGATAGGGGATTGTATAGGATAGAGGACAGGAGACGATAGAAGATAGGATAGGATAGAGGATAGGATAGCATAGGATAGAGGATAGGATAGGATAGAGGATAGGATAGGATAGAGGATAGGATAGGATAGAGGATAGGATAGGGTAGAGGATAGGATAGGATAGAGGATAGGATAGGATAGAGGATAGGATAGGATAGCGGATAGGATAGGGTAGAGTATAGAATAGGATAGAGGATAGGATAGGATAGAGGATAGGATAGGAATGAGGATAGGATAGGATAGAGGATAGGATAAGATAGAGGATCGGATAGGATCGGATAGAATATAGAATAGGATAGAGGATAGGATAGGATAGAGGATAGGATAGGATAGAGGATAGGATAGGATAGAGGATAGGATAGGATAGAGGATAGGATAGGATAGAGGATAGGATAGGATAGAGGATAGGATAGGATAGAGGATAGGATAGGATAGAGGATAGGATAGGATAGAGGATAGGATAGGATAGAGGCTAGGATAGGATAGAGGATAGGATAGGATAGAGGATAGGATAGGATAGAGGATAGGATAGGATAGAGGATAGGATAGGATAGAGGATAGGATAGGATAGAGGATAGGATAGGATAGAGGATAGGATAGGATAGAGGATAGGATAGGATAGAGGATAGGATAGGATAGAGGATAGGATAGGATAGAGGATAGGATAGGATAGAGGATAGGATAGAGGATAGGATAGAGGATAGGATAGAGGATAGGATAGAGGATTGGATAGGATAGAGGATAGGATAGGATAGAGGATAGGATAGGATAGCGGATGGGATAGGATATAGGATTGGATAGGACAGAGGATAGGATAGGATAGAGGATAGGATAGGAATGAGGATAGGATAGGATAGAGGATAGGATAAGATAGAGGATAGGATAGGGGATTGGATAGGATAGAGGACTGGAGACGATAGATGATAGGACAGGATAGAGGATAGGATAGGATAGGATAGAGGATAGGATAGGATAGAGGATAGGATAGGATAGAGGATAGCATAGGATAGAGGATAGGATTGGATAGAGGATAGGATAGGATAGAGGATAGGATAGGATAGAGGATAGGATAGAGGATAGAATAGAGGATAGGATAGGATAGAGGATAGGATAGGATAGAGGATAGGATAGGATAGAAGATAGGATAGGATAGCGGATGGGATAGGATATAGGATAGGATAGGATAGAGGATAGGATAGGATAGAGGATAGGATAAAGGATTGGATAGGATAGAGGATATGATAGGATAGAGGATAGGATAGGATAGAGGATAGGATAGGATAGAGGATAGGATATTATAGAGGATAGGATAGGATAGAGGATAGGATAGGATAGAGGATAGGATAGGATAGAGGATAGGATTGGATAGAGGATATAATAGGATAGAGGATAGGATAGGATAGAGGATAGGATAGGATAGAGGATAGGATAGGATAGAGGATAGGATAGGATAGAGGATAGGATAGGATAGAGGATAGTATATTATAGAGGATAGGATAGGATAGAGGATAGGATATAGGATTGGATAGGATAGAGGATATGATACGATAGTGGATAGGACAGAGGATAGGATAGGATAGAGGTTAGGATAGAGGATTGGATAGAATAGGTGATATTATAGGATAGAGGGTAGGACAGGATAGCGGATAGGATAGGATATAGGATTGGATAGGATAGAGGATAGGATAGGATGGAGGATAGGATAGGATAGCGGATAGGATAGGATAGAGGATAGGATAGGATAGAGGATAGGATAGAGGATAGAATAGAGGATAGGATAGGGGAATGGATAGGGTAGTTGATACGATAGGATAGTGAATATGATAGGATAGTGGATAATATAGGATAGAGGATAGGATAGGGGATTGGATACGATAGAGGATAGGATAGGATAGAGGATAGGATAGGATAGAGGACAGGATAGGATAGAGGATAGGATATTATAGAGGATAGGATAGGATAATGGATAGGATAGGATAGAGGATAGGGTAGGATAGAGGATTGGAGTGTATAGAGGATAGGATATAGGATTGGATAGGATAGCGGATACTATACGATAGTGGATAGGACAGAGGATAGGATAGGATAGAGGATAGGATAGGATAGAGGATAGGATAGGATAGAGGATAGTATATTATAGAGGATAGGATAGGATAGAGGATAGGATATAGGATTGGATAGGATAGAGGATATGATACGATAGTGGATAGGACAGAGGATAGGATAGGATAGAGGTTAGGATAGAGGATTGGATAGAATAGGTGATATTATAGGATAGAGGGTAGGACAGGATAGCGGATAGGATAGGATATAGGATTGGATAGGATAGAGGATAGGATAGGATGGAGGATAGGATAGGATAGCGGATAGGATAGGATAGAGGATAGGATAGGATAGAGGATAGGATAGAGGATAGAATAGAGGATAGGATAGGGGAATGGATAGGGTAGTTGATACGATAGGATAGTGAATACGATAGGATAGTGGATAATATAGGATAGAGGATAGGATAGGGGATTGGATACGATAGAGGATAGGATAGGATAGAGGATAGGATAGGATAGAGGACAGGATAGGATAGAGGATAGGATATTATAGAGGATAGGATAGGATAATGGATAGGATAGGATAGAGGATAGGGTAGGATAGAGGATTGGAGTGTATAGAGGATAGGATATAGGATTGGATAGGATAGCGGATACTATACGATAGTGGATAGGACAGAGGATAGGATAGGATAGAGGATAGGATAGAGGATTGGATAGAATAGGTGATATTATAGGATTGAGGGAAGGACAGGATAGCGGACAGGATAGGATATAGGAATGGATAGGATAGAGGATAGAATAGGGATAGGATAGGGTAGAGTATAGAATAGGATAGAGGATAGGATAGGATAGAGCATAGGATAGGAATGAGGATAGGATAGGTATGAGGATAGGATAGGATAGAGGATGAGATAGGATAGAGGATAGGATAGGATAGAGGATAGGATACGATAGAGGATAGGATAGAGGATAGAGGATAGGATAGGGGATTGGATACGATAGAGGATAGGATAGGATAGAGGATAGGATAGGATAGAGGACAGGATATGATAGAGGATAGGATATTATAGAGGATAGGATAGGATAATGGATAGGATAGGATTGAGGATAGGATAGGATAGAGGATTGGATAGGATAGAGGATAGGATAGGATAGAGGATAGGATTGGATAGAGGATAGGATAGGAATGAGGATAGGATAGGATAGAGGATAGGATAGAGGATAGGATAGAGGATTGGATAGGATAGAGGATAGAATAGGATAGAGGATAGGATAGAATAGAGGATAGGATAGGACAGCGGATGGGATAGGATATAGGATAGGATAGGATAGAGGATACGATAGGAATGAGGATAGGATAGGACCGAGGATAGGAGACGATAGAGGATAGGATAGGGGATTGGATAGCATAGAGGATAGCAGACGATAGAGGATATGATAGGGGATTGTATAGGATAGAGGACAGGAGACGATACAAGATAGGATAGGATACAGGATAGGATAGCATAGGATAGAGGATAGGATAGGATAGAGGATAGGATAGGATAGAGGATAGGATAGGATAGAGGATAGGATAGGGTAGAGGATAGGATAGGATAGAGGATAGGATAGGATAGAGGATAGGATAGGATAGCGGATAGGATAGGGTAGAGTATAGAATAGGATAGAGGATAGGATAGGATAGAGGATAGGATAGGAATGAGGATAGGATAGGATAGAGGATAGGATAAGATAGAGGATCGGATAGGATCGGATAGAATATAGAATAGGATAGAGGATAGGATAGGATAGAGGATAGGATAGGATAGAGGATAGGATAGGATAGAGGATAGGATAGGATAGAGGATAGGATAGGATAGAGGATAGGATAGGATAGAGGATAGGATAGGATAGAGGATAGGATAGGATAGAGGATAGGATAGGGGATAGGATAGAGGATAGGATAGAGGATAGGATAGAGGATAGGATAGAGGATAGGATAGAGGATAGGATAGAGGATTGGATAGGATAGAGGATAGGATAGGATAGAGGATAGGATAGGATAGCGGATGGGATAGGATGTAGGATTGGATAGGACAGAGGATAGGATAGGATAGAGGATAGGATAGGAATGAGGATAGGATAGGATAGAGGATAGGATAAGATAGAGGATAGGATAGGGGATTGGATAGGATAGAGGACTGGAGACGATAGATGATAGGACAGGATAGAGGATAGGATAGGATAGAGGATAGGATAGGATAGAGGATAGCATAGGATAGAGGATAGGATTGGATAGAGGATAGGATAGGATAGAGGATAGGATAGGATAGAGGATAGGATAGAGGATAGAATAGAGGATAGGATAGGATAGAGGATAGGATAGGATAGAGGATAGGATAGGATAGAAGATAGGATAGGATAGCGGATGGGATAGGATATAGGATAGGATAGGATAGAGGATAGGATAGGATAGAGGATAGGATAAAGGATTGGATAGGATAGAGGATAGGATAGGATAGAGGATAGGATAGGATAGAGGATAGAATAGAGGATAGGATAGGGGAATGGATAGGATAGTTGATACGATAGGATAGTGAATACGATAGGATAGTGGATAATATAGGATAGTGGATAGGATAGGGGATTGGATAGGATAGAAGATAGGATAGGATAGAGGATAGGATAGGATAGAGGATAGTATAGGATAGAGGATAGGGTAGGATAGAGGACAGGATAGGATAGAGGATAGGATATTATAGAGGATAGGATAGGATAGAGGATAGGATAGGATAGAGGATAGGGTAGGATAGAGGATTGGAGTGTATAGAGCATAGGATATAGGATTGGATAGGATAGAGGATACTATACGATAGTGGATAGGACAGAGGATAGGATAGGATAGAGGATAGGATAGAGGATTGGATAGAATAGGTGATATTATATGATTGAGGGTAGGACAGGATAGCGGACAGGATAGGATATAGGATTGGATAGGATAGAGGATAGGATAGGATGGAGGATAGGATAGGATAGCGGATAGGATAGGGTAGAGTATAGAATAGGATAGAGGATAGGATAGGATAGAGCATAGGATAGGAATGAGGATAAGATAGGAATGAGGATAGGATAGGATAGAGGATGGGATAGGATAGAGGATAGGATAGGATAGAGGATAGGATACGATAGAGGATAGGATAGAGGATAGGATAGGATAGAGGATAGGATAGGATTGAGGATAGGATAGGATAGAGGATAGGATAGAGGATAGGATAGAGGATTGGATAGGATAGAGGAAAGGATAGGATAGAGGATAGGATAGAATAGAGGATAGGAAAGGATAGCGGATGGGATAGGATATAGGAAAGGATAGGATAGAGGATAGGATAGGAATGAGGATAGGATAGGACCGAGGATAGGAGACGATAGAGGATAGGATAGGGGATTGGATAGCATAGAGGATAGGAGACGATAGAGGATATGATAGGGGATTGTATAGGATAGAGGACAGGAGACGATAGAGGATAGGATAGGATAGAGGATAGGATAGGATAGGATAGAGGATAGGATAGGATAGAGGATAGGATAGGATAGAGGATACGATAGGATAGAGGATAGGATAGGATAGAGGATTGGAGTGTATAGAGGACAGGATATAGGATTGGATAGGATAGAGGATAGGATACGATAGTGGATAGGACAGAGGATAGGATAGGATAGAGGATAGGATAGAAAATTGGATAGAATAGTTGATATTATAGGATAGAGGATAGGATAGGATAGAGGATAGGATAGGATAGCGGATAGGATAGGGTAGAGTATAGAATAGGATAGAGGATAGGATAGGATAGAGGACAGGATAGGAATGAGGATAGGATAGGATAGAGGATAGGATAAGATAGAGGATCGGATAGGATCGGATAGAATATAGAATAGGATAGAGGATAGGATAGGATAGAGGATAGGATAGGATAGAGGATAGGATAGGATAGAGGATAGGATAGGATAGAGGATAGGATAGGATAGAGGATAGGATAGGATAGAGGATAGGATAGGATAGAGGATAGGATAGGATAGAGAATAGGATAGGATAGAGGATAGGATAGGATAGAGGATAGGATAGAGGATAGGATAGAGGATAGGATAGAGGATAGGATAGTGGATTGGATAGGATAGAGGATAGGATAGGATAGAGGATAGGATAGGATAGAGGATAGGATAGGAATGAGGATAGGATAGGATAGAGGATAGGATAGAGGATAGGATAGAGGATTGGATAGGATAGAGGATAGGATAGGATAGAGGATAGGATAGAATAGAGGATAGGATAGGATAGCGGATGGGATAGGATATAGGATAGGATAGGATAGAGGATAGGATAGGAATGAGGATAGGATAGGACCGAGGATAGGAGACGATAGAGGATAGGATAGGGGATTGGATAGCATAGAGGATAGGAGACGATAGAGGATATGATAGGGGATTGTATAGGATAGAGGACAGGAGACGATAGAAGATAGGATAGGATAGAGGATAGGATAGCATAGGATAGAGGATAGGATAGGATAGAGGATAGGATAGGATAGAGGATAGGATAGGATAGAGGATAGGATAGGGTAGAGGATAGGATAGGATAGAGGATAGGATAGGATAGAGGATAGGATAGGATAGCGGATAGGATAGGGTAGAGTATAGAATAGGATAGAGGATAGGAATGGATTGAGGATAGGATAGGAATGAGGATAGGATAGGATAGAGGATAGGATAAGATAGAGGATCGGATAGGATCGGATAGAATATAGAATAGGATAGAGGATAGGATAGGATAGAGGATAGGATAGGATAGAGGATAGGATAGGATAGAGGATAGGATAGGATAGAGGATAGGATAGGATAGAGGATAGGATAGGATAGAGGATAGGATAGGATAGAGGATAGGATAGGATAGAGGCTAGGATAGGATAGAGGATAGGATAGGACAGAGGATAGGATAGGATAGAGGATAGGATAGGATAGAGGATAGGATAGGATAGAGGATAGGATAGAGGATAGGATAGAGGATAGGATAGAGGATAGGATAGAGGATTGGATAGGATAGAGGATAGGATAGGATAGAGGATAGGATAGGATAGCGGATGGGATAGGATATAGGATTGGATAGGACAGAGGATAGGATAGGATAGAGGATAGGATAGGAATGAGGATAGGATAGGATAGAGGATAGGATAAGATAGAGGATAGGATAGGGGATTGGATAGGATAGAGGACTGGAGACGATAGATGATAGGACAGGATAGAGGATAGGATAGGATAGGATAGAGGATAGGATAGGATAGAGGATAGGATAGGATAGAGGATAGCATAGGATAGAGGATAGGATTGGATAGAGGATAGGATAGGATAGAGGATAGGATAGGATAGAGGATAGGATAGAGGATAGAATAGAGGATAGGATAGGATAGAGGATAGGATAGGATAGAGGATAGGATAGGATAGAAGATAGGATAGGATAGCGGATGGGATAGGATATAGGATAGGATAGGATAGAGGATAGGATAGGATAGAGGATAGGATAAAGGATTGGATAGGATAGAGGATAGGATAGGATAGAGGATAGGATAGGATAGAGGATAGAATAGAGGATAGGATAGGGGAATGGATAGGATAGTTGATACGATAGGATAGTGAATACGATAGGATAGTGGATAATATAGGATAGTGGATAGGATAGGGGATTGGATAGGATAGAAGATAGGATAGGATAGAGGATAGGATAGGATAGAGGATAGTATAGGATAGAGGATAGGATAGGATAGAGGACAGGATAGGATAGAGGATAGGATATTATAGAGGATAGGATAGGATAGAGGATAGGATAGGATAGAGGATAGAATAGAGGATAGGATAGGGGAATGGATAGGATAGTTGATACGATAGGATAGTGAATACGATAGAATAGTGGATAATATAGGATAGTGGATAGGATAGGGGATTGGATAGGATAGAAGATAGGATAGGATAGAGGATAGGATAGGATTGAGGATAGTATAGGATAGAGGATAGGATAGGATAGAGGACAGGATAGGATAGAGGATAGGATATTATAGAGGATAGGATAGGATAGAGGATAGGATAGGATAGAGGATAGGGTAGGATAGAGGATTGGAGTGTATAGAGCATAGGATATAGGATTGGATAGGATAGAGGATACTATACGATAGTGGATAGGACAGAGGATAGGATAGGATAGAGGATAGGATAGAGGATTGGATAGAATAGGTGATATTATATGATTGAGGGTAGGACAGGATAGCGGACAGGATAGGATATAGGATTGGATAGGATAGAGGATAGGATAGGATGGAGGATAGGATAGGATAGCGGATAGGATAGGGTAGAGTATAGAATAGGATAGAGGATAGGATAGGATAGAGCATAGGATAGGAATGAGGATAAGATAGGAATGAGGATAGGATAGGATAGAGGATGGGATAGGATAGAGGATAGGATAGGATAGAGGATAGGATACGATAGAGGATAGGATAGAGGATAGGATAGGATAGAGGATAGGATAGGATTGAGGATAGGATAGGATAGAGGATAGGATAGAGGATAGGATAGAGGATTGGATAGGATAGAGGAAAGGATAGGATAGAGGATAGGATAGAATAGAGGATAGGAAAGGATAGCGGATGGGATAGGATATAGGAAAGGATAGGATAGAGGATAGGATAGGAATGAGGATAGGATAGGACCGAGGATAGGAGACGATAGAGGATAGGATAGGGGATTGGATAGCATAGAGGATAGGAGACGATAGAGGATATGATAGGGGATTGTATAGGATAGAGGACAGGAGACGATAGAGGATAGGATAGGATAGAGGATAGGATAGGATAGGATAGAGGATAGGATAGGATAGAGGATAGGATAGGATAGAGGATAGGATACGATAGTGGATAGGACAGAGGATAGGATAGGATAGAGGATAGGATAGAAAATTGGATAGAATAGTTGATATTATAGGATAGAGGGTAGGACAGGATAGCGGATAGGATAGGATATAGGATTGGATAGGATAGAGGATAGGATAGGATGGAGGATAGGATAGGATAGCGGATAGGAATTGGGTAGAGTATAGAACAGGATAGAGGATAGGATAGGATAGAGGATAGTATAGGAATGAGGATAGGATAGGATAGAGGATAGGATAGGGGATTGGATAGGATAGAGGACTGGAGACGATAGATGATAGGACAGGATAGAGGATAGGATAGGATAGGATAGAGGATAGGATAGGATAGAGGATAGGATAGGATAGAGGATAGCATAGGATAGAGGATAGGATTGGATAGAGAATAGGATAGGATAGAGGATAGGATAGGATAGAGGACAGGATAGGATAGAGGATAGGATATTATAGAGGATAGGACAGTATAGCGGACAGGATAGGATATAGGATTGGATAGGATAGAGGATAGGATAGGATGGAGGATAGGATAGGATAGCGGATAGGATAGGATAGAGGATAGGATAGGATAGAGGATAGGATAGGATAGAGGATAGGATAGGATAGAGGATAGGATAGGATAGAGGATAGGATAGGATAGAGGATAGGATAGGATAGAGGATAGGATAGAGGATAGGATAGAGGATAGGATAGAGGATAGGATAGAGGATTGGATAGGATAGAGGATAGGATAGGATAGAGGATAGGATAGGATAGCGGATGGGATAGGATATAGGATTGGATAGGACAGAGGATAGGATAGGATAGAGGATAGGATAGGAATGAGGATAGGATAGGATAGAGGATAGGATAAGATAGAGGATAGGATAGGGGATTGGATAGGATAGAGGACTGGAGACGATAGATGATAGGACAGGATAGAGGATAGGATAGGATAGGATAGAGGATAGGATAGGATAGAGGATAGGATAGGATAGAGGATAGCATAGGATAGAGGATAGGATTGGATAGAGGATAGGATAGGATAGAGGATAGGATAGGATAGAGGATAGGATAGAGGATAGAATAGAGGATAGGATAGGATAGAGGATAGGATAGGATAGAGGATAGGATAGGATAGAAGATAGGATAGGATAGCGGATGGGATAGGATATAGGATAGGATAGGATAGAGGATAGGATAGGATAGAGGATAGGATAAAGGATTGGATAGGATAGAGGATAGGATAGGATAGAGGATAGGATAGGATAGAGGATAGGATAGGATAGAGGATAGGATATTATAGAGGATAGGATAGGATAGAGGATAGGATAGGATAGAGGATAGGATAGGATAGAGGATAGGATTGGATAGAGGATATAATAGGATAGAGGATAGGATAGGATAGAGGATAGGATAGGATAGAGGATAGGATAGGATAGAGGATAGGATAGGATAGAGGATAGTATATTATAGAGGATAGGATAGGATAGAGGATAGGATATAGGATTGGATAGGATAGAGGATATGATACGATAGTGGATAGGACAGAGGATAGGATAGGATAGAGGTTAGGATAGAGGATTGGATAGAATAGGTGATATTATAGGATAGAGGGTAGGACAGGATAGCGGATAGGATAGGATATAGGATTGGATAGGATAGAGGATAGGATAGAATGGAGGATAGGATAGGATAGCGGATAGGATAGGATAGAGGATAGGATAGGATAGAGGATAGGATAGAGGATAGAATAGAGGATAGGATAGGGGAATGGATAGGGTAGTTGATACGATAGGATAGTGAATACGATAGGATAGTGGATAATATAGGATAGAGGATAGGATAGGGGATTGGATACGATAGAGGATAGGATAGGATAGAGGATAGGATAGGATAGAGGACAGGATAGGATAGAGGATAGGATATTATAGAGGATAGGATAGGATAATGGATAGGATAGGATAGAGGATAGGGTAGGATAGAGGATTGGAGTGTATAGAGGATAGGATATAGGATTGGATAGGATAGCGGATACTATACGATAGTGGATAGGACAGAGGATAGGATAGGATAGAGGATAGGATAGGATAGAGGATAGGATAGGATAGAGGATAGTATATTATAGAGGATAGGATAGGATAGAGGATAGGATATAGGATTGGATAGGATAGAGGATATGATACGATAGTGGATAGGACAGAGGATAGGATAGGATAGAGGTTAGGATAGAGGATTGGATAGAATAGGTGATATTATAGGATAGAGGGTAGGACAGGATAGCGGATAGGATAGGATATAGGATTGGATAGGATAGAGGATAGGATAGGATGGAGGATAGGATAGGATAGCTGATAGGATAGGATAGAGGATAGGATAGGATAGAGGATAGGATAGAGGATAGAATAGAGGATAGGATAGGGGAATGGATAGGGTAGTTGATACGATAGGATAGTGAATACGATAGGATAGTGGATAATATAGGATAGAGGATAGGATAGGGGATTGGATACGATAGAGGATAGGATAGGATAGAGGATAGGATAGGATAGAGTACAGGATAGGATAGAGGATAGGATATTATAGAGGATAGGATAGGATAATGGATAGGATAGGATAGAGGATAGGGTAGGATAGAGGATTGGAGTGTATAGAGGATAGGATATAGGATTGGATAGGATAGCGGATACTATACGATAGTGGATAGGACAGAGGATAGGATAGGATAGAGGATAGGATAGAGGATTGGATAGAATAGGTGATATTATAGGATTGAGGGAAGGACAGGATAGCGGACAGGATAGGATATAGGAATGGATAGGATAGAGGATAGAATAGGATGGAGGATAGGATAGGATAGCGGATAGGATAGGGTAGAGTATAGAATAGGATAGAGGATAGGATAGGATAGAGCATAGGATAGGAATGAGGATAGGATAGGTATGAGGATAGGATAGGATAGAGGATGAGATAGGATAGAGGATAGGATAGGATAGAGGATAGGATACGATAGAGGATAGGATAGAGGATAGAGGATAGGATAGGGGATTGGATACGATAGAGGATAGGATAGGATAGAGGATAGGATAGGATAGAGGACAGGATATGATAGAGGATAGGATATTATAGAGGATAGGATAGGATAATGGATAGGATAGGATTGAGGATAGGATAGGATAGAGGATTGGATAGGATAGAGGATAGGATAGGATAGAGGATAGGATTGGATAGAGGATAGGATAGGAATGAGGATAGGATAGGATAGAGGATAGGATAGAGGATAGGATAGAGGATTGGATAGGATAGAGGATAGAATAGGATAGAGGATAGGATAGAATAGAGGATAGGATAGGACAGCGGATGGGATAGGATATAGGATAGGATAGGATAGAGGATACGATAGGAATGAGGATAGGATAGGACCGAGGATAGGAGACGATAGAGGATAGGATAGGGGATTGGATAGCATAGAGGATAGCAGACGATAGAGGATATGATAGGGGATTGTATAGGATAGAGGACAGGAGACGATAGAGGATAGGATAGGATAGAGGATAGGATAGGATAGGATAGAGGATAGGATAGGATAGAGGATAGGATAGGATAGAGGATAGGATAGGATAGAGGATAGGATAGAGGATAGGATAGAGGATAGGATAGAGGATAGGATAGAGGATTGGATAGGATAGAGGATAGGATAGGATAGAGGATAGGATAGGATAGAGGATAGGATAGGAATGAGGATAGGATAGGATAGAGGATAGGATAGAGGATTGGATAGGATAGAGGATAGGATAGGATAGAGGATAGGATAGAATAGAGGATAGGATAGGATAGCGGATGGGATAGGATATAGGATAGGATAGGATAGAGGATAGGATAGGGTAGAGGATAGGATAGGATAGAGGATAGGATAGGATAGAGGATAGGATAGGATAGCGGATAGGATAGGGTAGAGTATAGAATAGGATAGAGGATAGGATAGGATAGAGGATAGGATAGGAATGAGGATAGGATAGGATAGAGGATAGGATAAGATAGAGGATCGGATAGGATCGGATAGAATATAGAATAGGATAGAGGATAGGATAGGATAGAGGATAGGATAGGATAGAGGATAGGATAGGATAGAGGATAGGATAGGATAGAGGATAGGATAGGATAGAGGATAGGATAGGATAGAGGATAGGATAGGATAGAGGATAGGATAGGATAGAGGATAGGATAGGATAGAGGATAGGATAGGATAGAGGATAGGATAGGATAGAGGATAGGATAGAGGATAGGATAGAGGATAGGATAGAGGATAGGATAGAGGATAGGATAGAGGATAGGATAGAGGATAGGATAGAGGATTGGATAGGATAGAGGATAGGATAGGATAGAGGATAGGATAGGATAGCGGATGGGATAGGATGTAGGATTGGATAGGACAGAGGATAGGATAGGATAGAGGATAGGATAGGAATGAGGATAGGATAGGATAGAGGATAGGATAAGATAGAGGATAGGATAGGGGATTGGATAGGATAGAGGACTGGAGACGATAGATGATAGGACAGGATAGAGGATAGGATAGGATAGGATAGAGGATAGGATAGGATAGAGGATAGGATAGGATAGAGGATAGCATAGGATAGAGGATAGGATTGGATAGAGGATAGGATAGGATAGAGGATAGGATAGGATAGAGCATAGGATAGAGGATAGAATAGAGGATAGGATAGGATAGAGGATAGGATAGGATAGAGGATAGGATAGGATAGAAGATAGGATAGGATAGCGGATGGGATAGGATATAGGATAGGATAGGATAGAGGATAGGATAGGATAGAGGATAGGATAAAGGATTGGATAGGATAGAGGATAGGATAGGATAGAGGATAGGATAGGATAGAGGATAGAATAGAGGATAGGATAGGGGAATGGATAGGATAGTTGATACGATAGGATAGTGAATACGATAGGATAGTGGATAATATAGGATAGTGGATAGGATAGGGGATTGGATAGGATAGAAGATAGGATAGGATAGAGGATAGGATAGGATAGAGGATAGTATAGGATAGAGGATAGGGTAGGATAGAGGACAGGATAGGATAGAGGATAGGATATTATAGAGGATAGGATAGGATAGAGGATAGGATAGGATAGAGGATAGGGTAGGATAGAGGATTGGAGTGTATAGAGCATAGGATATAGGATTGGATAGGATAGAGGATACTATACGATAGTGGATAGGACAGAGGATAGGATAGGATAGAGGATAGGATAGAGGATTGGATAGAATAGGTGATATTATATGATTGAGGGTAGGACAGGATAGCGGACAGGATAGGATATAGGATTGGATAGGATAGAGGATGGGATAGGATGGAGGATAGGATAGGATAGCGGATAGGATAGGGTAGAGTATAGAATAGGATAGAGGATAGGATAGGATAGAGCATAGGGTAGGAATGAGGATAAGATAGGAATGAGGATAGGATAGGATAGAGGATGGGATAGGATAGAGGATAGGATAGAAAATTGGATAGAATAGTTGATATTATAGGATAGAGGGTAGGACAGGATAGCGGATAGGATAGGATATAGGATTGGATAGGATAGAGGATAGGATAGGATGGAGGATAGGATAGGATCGCGGATAGGAATTGGGTAGAGTATAGAACAGGATAGAGGATAGGATAGGATAGAGGATAGTATAGGAATGAGGATAGGATAGGATAGAGGATAGGATAGGGGATTGGATAGGATAGAGGACTGGAGACGATAGATGATAGGACAGGATAGAGGATAGGATAGGATAGGATAGAGGATAGGATAGGATAGAGGATAGCATAGGATAGAGGATAGGATTCGATAGAGAATAGGATAGGATAGAGGATAGGATAGGATAGAGGATAGGATAGAGGATAGAATAGAGGATAGGATAGGGGAATGGATAGGATAGATGATACGATAGGATAGTGAATACGATAGGATAGTGGATAATATAGGATAGAGGATAGGATAGGGGATTGGATAGGATAGAAGATAGGATAGGATAGAGGATAGGATAGGATAGAGGACAGGATAGGATAGAGGATAGGATATTATAGAGGATAGGACAGTATAGCGGACAGGATAGGATATAGGATTGGATAGGATAGAGGATAGGATAGGATGGAGGATAGGATAGGATAGCGGATAGGATAGGATAGATGATAGGATAGGATAGAGGATAGGATAGGATAGAGGATAGGATAGGATAGAGGATAGGATAGGATAGAGGATAGGATAGGATAGAGGATGGGATAGGATAGAGGATAGGATAGGATTGAGAATAGGATAGGATAGAGGATAGGATAAGATAGAGGATAGGATAGGGCATTGGATAGGATAGAGGACTGGAGACGATAGATGATAGGACAGGATAGAGGATAGGATAGAGGATAGGATAGAGGATATGATAGGGGATTGTATAGGATAGAGGACAGGAGACGATAGAGGATAGGATAGGATAGAGGATAGGATAGGATAGGATAGAGGATAGGATAGGATAGAGGATAGGATAGGATAGAGGATAGGATAGGGTAGAGGATAGGATAGGATAGAGGATAGGATAGAATAGAGGATAGGATAGGATAGAGGATAGGATAGGATAGCGGATAGGATAGGGTAGAGTATAGAATAGGATAGAGGATAGGATAGGATAGAGGACAGGATAGGAATGAGGATAGGATAGGATAGAGGATAGGATAAGATAGAGGATCGGATAGGATCGGATAGAATATAGAATAGGATAGAGGATAGGATAGGATAGAGGATAGGATAGGATAGAGGATAGGATAGGATAGAGGATAGGATAGGATAGAGGATAGGATAGGATAGAGGATAGGATAGGATAGAGGATAGGATAGGATAGAGGATAGGATAGGATAGAGAATAGGATAGGATAGAGGATAGGATAGGATAGAGGATAGGATAGAGGATAGGATAGAGGATAGGATAGAGGATAGGATAGAGGATTGGATAGGATAGAGGATAGGATAGGATAGAGGATAGGATAGGATAGAGGATAGGATAGGAATGAGGATAGGATAGGATAGAGGATAGGATAGAGGATAGGATAGAGGATTGGATAGGATAGAGGATAGGATAGGATAGAGGATAGGATAGAATAGAGGATAGGATAGGATAGCGGATGGGATAGGATATAGGATAGGATAGGATAGAGGATAGGATAGGAATGAGGATAGGATAGGACCGAGGATAGGAGACGATAGAGGATAGGATAGGGGATTGGATAGCATAGAGGATAGGAGACGATAGAGGATATGATAGGGGATTGTATAGGATAGAGGACAGGAGACGATAGAAGATAGGATAGGATAGAGGATAGGATAGCATAGGATGGAGGATAGGATAGGATAGAGGATAGGATAGGATAGAGGATAGGATAGGATAGAGGATAGGATAGGGTAGAGGATAGGATAGGATAGAGGATAGGATAGGATAGAGGATAGGATAGGATAGCGGATAGGATAGGGTAGAGTATAGAATAGGATAGAGGATAGGATAGGATAGAGGATAGGATAGGAATGAGGATAGGATAGGATAGAGGATAGGATAAGATAGAGGATCGGATAGGATCGGATAGAATATAGAATAGGATAGAGGATAGGATAGGATAGAGGATAGGATAGGATAGAGGATAGGATAGGATAGAGGATAGGATAGGATAGAGGATAGGATAGGATAGAGGATAGGATAGGATAGAGGATAGGATAGGATAGAGGATAGGATAGGATAGAGGATAGGATAGGATAGAGGCTAGGATAGGATAGAGGATAGGATAGGATAGAGGATAGGATAGGATAGAGGATAGGATAGGATAGAGGATAGGATAGGATAGAGGATAGGATAGGATAGAGGATAGGATAGGATAGAGGATAGGATAGGATAGAGGATAGGATAGGATAGAGGATAGGATAGGATAGAGGATAGGATAGGATAGAGGATAGGATAGGATAGAGGATAGGATAGAGGATAGGATAGAGGATAGGATAGAGGATAGGATAGAGGATAGGATAGAGGATTGGATAGGATAGAGGATAGGATAGGATAGAGGATAGGATAGGATAGCGGATGGGATAGGATATAGGATTGGATAGGACAGAGGATAGGATAGGATAGAGGATAGGATAGGAATGAGGATAGGATAGGATAGAGGATAGGATAAGATAGAGGATAGGATAGGGGATTGGATAGGATAGAGGACTGGAGACGATAGATGATAGGACAGGATAGAGGATAGGATAGGATAGGATAGAGGATAGGATAGGATAGAGGATAGGATAGGATAGAGGATAGCATAGGATAGAGGATAGGATTGGATAGAGGATAGGATAGGATAGAGGATAGGATAGGATAGAGGATAGGATAGAGGATAGAATAGAGGATAGGATAGGATAGAGGATAGGATAGGATAGAGGATAGGATAGGATAGAAGATAGGATAGGATAGCGGATGGGATAGGATATAGGATAGGATAGGATAGAGGATAGGATAGGATAGAGGATAGGATAAAGGATTGGATAGGATAGAGGATAGGATAGGATAGAGGATAGGATAGGATAGAGGATAGAATAGAGGATAGGATAGGGGAATGGATAGGATAGTTGATACGATAGGATAGTGAATACGATAGGATAGTGGATAATATAGGATAGTGGATAGGATAGGGGATTGGATAGGATAGAAGATAGGATAGGATAGAGGATAGGATAGGATAGAGGATAGTATAGGATAGAGGATAGGATAGGATAGAGGACAGGATAGGATAGAGGATAGGATATTATAGAGGATAGGATAGGATAGAGGATAGGATAGGATAGAGGATAGGGTAGGATAGAGGATAGGATAGGATAGAGGATAGGATAGGATAGAGGATAGGATAGGATAGAGGATAGGATAGGATAGAGGATAGGATAGGATAGAGGATAGGATAGGATAGAGGATAGGATAGAGGATAGGATAGAGGATAGGATAGAGGATAGGATAGAGGATTGGATAGGATAGAGGATAGGATAGGATAGAGGATAGGATAGGATAGCGGATGGGATAGGATATAGGATTGGATAGGACAGAGGATAGGATAGGATAGAGGATAGGATAGGAATGAGGATAGGATAGGATAGAGGATAGGATAAGATAGAGGATAGGATAGGGGATTGGATAGGATAGAGGACTGGAGACGATAGATGATAGGACAGGATAGAGGATAGGATAGGATAGGATAGAGGATAGGATAGGATAGAGGATAGGATAGGATAGAGGATAGCATAGGATAGAGGATAGGATTGGATAGAGGATAGGATAGGATAGAGGATAGGATAGGATAGAGGATAGGATAGAGGATAGAATAGAGGATAGGATAGGATAGAGGATAGGATAGGATAGAGGATAGGATAGGATAGAAGATAGGATAGGATAGCGGATGGGATAGGATATAGGATAGGATAGGATAGAGGATAGGATAGGATAGAGGATAGGATAAAGGATTGGATAGGATAGAGGATAGGATAGGATAGAGGATAGAATAGAGGATAGGATAGGGGAATGGATAGGATAGTTGATACGATAGGATAGTGAATACGATAGGATAGTGGATAATATAGGATAGTGGATAGGATAGGGGATTGGATAGGATAGAAGATAGGATAGGATAGAGGATAGGATAGGATAGAGGATAGTATAGGATAGAGGATAGGATAGGATAGAGGACAGGATAGGATAGAGGATAGGATATTATAGAGGATAGGATAGGATAGAGGATAGGATAGGATAGAGGATAGGGTAGGATAGAGGATTGGAGTGTATAGAGCATAGGATATAGGATTGGATAGGATAGAGGATACTATACGATAGTGGATAGGACAGAGGATAGGATAGGATAGAGGATAGGATAGAGGATTGGATAGAATAGGTGATATTATATGATTGAGGGTAGGACAGGATAGCGGACAGGATAGGATATAGGATTGGATAGGATAGAGGATAGGATAGGATGGAGGATAGGATAGGATAGCGGATAGGATAGGGTAGAGTATAGAATAGGATAGAGGATAGGATAGGATAGAGCATAGGATAGGAATGAGGATAAGATAGGAATGAGGATAGGATAGGATAGAGGATGGGATAGGATAGAGGATAGGATAGGATAGAGGATAGGATACGATAGAGGATAGGATAGAGGATAGGATAGGATAGAGGATAGGATAGGATTGAGGATAGGATAGGATAGAGGATAGGATAGAGGATAGGATAGAGGATTGGATAGGATAGAGGAAAGGATAGGATAGAGGATAGGATAGAATAGAGGATAGGAAAGGATAGCGGATGGGATAGGATATAGGAAAGGATAGGATAGAGGATAGGATAGGAATGAGGATAGGATTGGACCGAGGATAGGAGACGATAGAGGATAGGATAGGGGATTGGATAGCATAGAGGATAGGAGACGATAGAGGATATGATAGGGGATTGTATAGGATAGAGGACAGGAGACGATAGAGGATAGGATAGGATAGAGGATAGGATAGGATAGGATAGAGGATAGGATAGGATAGAGGATAGGATAGGATAGAGGATACGATAGGATAGAGGATAGGATAGGATAGAGGATTGGAGTGTATAGAGGACAGGATATAGGATTGGATAGGATAGAGGATAGGATACGATAGTGGATAGGACAGAGGATAGGATAGGATAGAGGATAGGATAGAAAATTGGATAGAATAGTTGATATTATAGGATAGAGGGTAGGACAGGATAGCGGATAGGATAGGATATAGGATTGGATAGGATAGAGGATAGGATAGGATGGAGGATAGGATAGGATAGCGGATAGGAATTGGGTAGAGTATAGAACAGGATAGAGGATAGGATAGGATAGAGGATAGTATAGGAATGAGGATAGGATAGGATAGAGGATAGGATAGGGGATTGGATAGGATAGAGGACTGGAGACGATAGATGATAGGACAGGATAGAGGATAGGATAGGATAGGATAGAGGATAGGATAGGATAGAGGATAGGATAGGATAGAGGATAGCATAGGATAGAGGATAGGATTGGATAGAGAATAGGATAGGATAGAGGATAGGATAGGATAGAGGACAGGATAGGATAGAGGATAGGATATTATAGAGGATAGGACAGTATAGCGGACAGGATAGGATATAGGATTGGATAGGATAGAGGATAGGATAGGATGGAGGATAGGATAGGATAGCGGATAGGATAGGATAGAGGATAGGATAGGATAGAGGATAGGATAGGATAGAGGATAGGATAGGATAGAGGATAGGATAGGATAGAGGATGGGATAGGATAGAGTATAGGATAGGATTGAGAATAGGATAGGATAGAGGATAGGATAAGATAGAGGATAGGATAGGGCATTGGATAGGATAGAGGACTGGAGACGATAGATGATAGGACAGGATAGAGGATAGGATAGAGGATAGGATAGAGGATAGGATAGAGGATAGGATAGGGGATTGGATAGGATAGAGGACTGGAGACGATAGATGATAGGACAGGATAGAGGATAGGATAGGATAGGATAGAGGATAGGATTGGATAGAGGACAGGATAGGATAGAGGATAGGATATTATAGAGGATAGGATAGGATAGAGGATAGGATAGGATAGAGGATAGGATAAGATAGAGGATTGGATAGGATCGGATAGAATATAGAATAGGATAGAGGATAGGATAGGATAGAGGATAGGATAGGATAGAGGATAGGATAGGATAGAGGATAGGATAGAGGATAGGATAGGATAGAGGATAGGATAGGATTGAGGATAGGATAGGATTGAGGATAGGATAGGATAGAGGATAGGATAGAGGATAGGATAGAGGATAGGATAGAGGATAGGATAGAGGATAGGATAGAGGATTGGATAGGATCGAGGATAGGATAGGATAGAGGATAGGATAGGATAGAGGATAGGATAGGATAGCGGATGGGATAGGATATAGGATTGGATAGGACAGAGTATAGGATAGGATAGAGGATAGGATAGGAATGAGGATAGGATAGGATAGAGGATAGGATAGGGGATTGGATAGGATAGAGGACTGGAGACGATAGATGATAGGACAGGATAGAGGATAGGATAGGATAGGATAGAGGATAGGATTGGATAGAGGACAGGATAGGATAGAGGATAGGATAGGATAGAGGATAGGATAGGATAGAGGATAGCATAGGATAGAGGATAGGATTGGATAGAGGATAGGATAGGATAGAGGATAGGATAGGATAGAGGATAGGATAGAGGATAGAATAGAGGATAGGATAGGGGAATGGATAGGATAGTTGATACGATAGGATAGTGAATACGATAGGATAGTGGATAATATAGGATAGAGGATAGGATAGGGGATTGGATAGGATAGAAGATAGGATAGGATAGAGGATAGGATAGGATAGAGGATAGGATAGGATAGAGGATAGGATAGAGGATAGGATAGGATAGAGGACAGGATAGGATAGAGGATAGGATATTATAGAGGATAGGACAGTATAGCGGACAGGATAGGATATAGGATTGGATAGGATAGAGGATAGGATAGGATGGAGGATAGGATAGGATAGCGGATAGGATAGGATAGAGGATAGGATAGGATAGAGGATAGGATAGGATAGAGGATAGGATAGGATAGAGGATAGGATAGGATAGAGGATAGGATAGGATAGAGGATGGGATAGGATAGAGGATAGGATAGGATTGAGGATAGGATAGGATAGAGGATAGGATAAGATAGAGGATAGGATAGGGGATTGAATAGGATAGAGGACTGGAGACGATAGATGATAGGACAGGATAGAGGATAGGATAGGATAGGATAGAGGATAGGATAGGATAGAGGATAGGATACGATAGAGGATAGCATAGGATAGAGGATAGGATTGGATAGAGGACAGGATAGGATAGAGGATAGGATATTATAGAGGATAGGATAGGATAGAGGATAGGATAGGATAGAGGATAGGATAAGATAGAGGATTGGATAGGATCGGATAGAATATAGAATAGGATAGAGGATAGGAGAGGATAGAGGATAGGATAGGATAGAGGATAGGATAGGATAGAGGATAGGATAGGCTAGAGGATAGGATAGGATAGAGGATAGGATAGGATAGAGGATATTATAGGATAGAGGATAGGATAGGATAGAGGATAGGATAGGATAGAGGAAAGGATAGAGGATAGGATATAATAGAGGATAGGATAGGATTGAGGATAGGATAGGATTGAGGATAGGATAGGATAGAGGATAGGATAGAGGATAGGATAGAGGATAGGATAGAGGATAGGATAGAGGATAGGATAGAGGATTGGATAGGATAGAGGATAGGATAGGATAGAGGATAGGATAGGATAGAGGATAGGATAGGATAGCGGATGGGATAGGATATAGGATTGGATAGGACAGAGTATAGGATAGGATAGAGGATAGGATAGGAATGAGGATAGGATAGGATAGAGGATAGGATAGGGGATTGGATAGGATAGAGCACTGGAGACGATAGATGATAGGACAGGATAGAGGATAGGATAGGATAGGATAGACGGTAGGATAGGATAAAGGATAGGATAGGATAGAGGATAGCATAGGATAGAGGATAGGATTGGATAGAGGATAGGATAGGATAGAGGATAGGATAGGATAGAGGATAGGATAGAGGATAGAATAGAGGATAGGATAGGGGAATGGATAGGATAGTTGATACGATAGGATAGTGAATACGATAGGATAGTGGATAATATAGGATAGAGGATAGGATAGGGTATTGGATAGGATAGAAGATAGGATAGGATAGAGGATAGGATAGGATAGAGGATAGGATAGGATAGAGGATAGGATAGGATAGAGGACAGGATAGGATAGAGGATAGGATAAGATAGAGGATCGGATAGAATATAGAATAGGATAGAGGATAGGATAGGATAGAGGATAGGATAGAGGATAGGATAGAGGATAGGATAGAGGATAGGATAGAGGATAAGATAGAGGATTGGATAGAGGATTGGATAGGATTGAGGATAGGATAGGATAGGATAGAGGATAGGATAGGATAGCGGATGGGATAGGATATAGGATTGGATAGGACAGAGGATAGGATAGGATAGAGGATAGGATTTGAATGAGGATAGGATAGGATAGAGGATAGGATAAGATAGAGGATAGGATAGGGGATTGGATAGGATAAAGAATAGGAGACGATAGAGGATATGATAGGGGATTGTATAGGATAGAGGACTGGAGACGATAGATGATAGGATAGGATATTATAGAGGATAGGATAGGATAGAGGATAGGATAGGATATAGGATAGGATAGGATAGAGGATTGGAGTGTATAGAGGATAGGATATAGGATTGGATAGGATAGAGGATAGGATACGATAGTGGATAGGACAGAGGATAGGATAGGATAGAGCATAGGATAGAGGATTGGATAGAATAGGTGATATTATAGGATAGAGGGTAGGACAGGATAGCGGATAGGATAGGATATAGGATTGGATAGGATAGAGTATAGGATAGGATGGAGGATAGGATAGGATAGCGGATAGTAATAGGGTAGAGTATAGAACAGGATAGAGGATAGGATAGGATAAAGGATAGGATAGGAATGAGGATAGGATAGGATAGAGGATAGGATAAGATAGAGGATCGGATAGAATATAGAATAGGATAGAGGATAGGATAGAGGATAGGATAGAGGATAGGATAGAGGATTGGATAGAGGATTGGATAGGATAGAGGATAGGATAGGATAGAGGATAGGATAGGATATCGGATGGGATAGGATATAGGATTGGATAGGACAGAGGATAGGATAGGATAGAGGATAGGATAGGAATGAGGATAGGATAGGATAGAGGATAGGATAAGATAGAGGATCGGATAGAATATAGAATAGGATAGAGGATAGGATAGGATAGAGGATCGGATAGAATATAGAATAGGATAGAGGATAGGATAGGATAGAGGATAGGATAGAGGATAGGATAGAGGATAGGATAGAGGATAGGATAGAGGAATGGATAGAGGATTGGATAGGATAGAGGATAGGATAGGATAGAGGATAGGATAGGATAGCGGATGGGATAGGATATAGGATTGGATAGGACAGAGGATAGGATAGGATAGAGGATAGGATAGGAATGAGGATAGGATAGGATGGAGGATAGGATAGGATAGAGGATATAATAGGAATGAGGATAGGATAGAATAGAGGATTGGATAGGATAGAGGATAGGATAGGATAGAGGATAGGATAGAGGATAGGATAGAGGATAGGATAGAGGATAGGATACGATAGAGTATAGGACATAGGATTAGATAGGATAGAGGATAGGATAGGATAGAGGATAGGATACGATAGATGATAGGATAGAGGATAGGATAGGATAGAGGACAGGAGACGATAGAGGATAGGATAGGATAGGATAGAGGATAGGATAGGATAGAGGATAGAATTGGATAGAGGATAGGATAGGATAGAGGATAGAGGATAGGATAGGATAGAGGATAGGATAGGATAGAGGATAGGATAGGATAGAGGATAGGATAGGATAGAGGATAGGATATTATAGAGGATAGGACAGGACAGAGGCTATGATACGATAGAGGATAGGATAGGATAGAGGATAGGATAGGGGTTTGGATAGGATAGAGGATAGGAGACGATAGAGGATATGATAGGAGATTGTATAGGATAGAGGACTGGAGACGATAGATGATAGAACAGGATAGAGGATAGGATAGGATAGAGGATAGGATAGGAATGAGGATAGGATAGGATAGAGTATAGAATAGGATAGAGGATAGGATAGGATAGAGGATAGGATAGGATTGAGGATTGGATAGGATAGAGGAAAGGATAGGATAGGGGATTGGATAGGATAGAGGATAGGAGACGATAGAGGATATGATAGAGGATAGTATAGGATAGCGGATAGGATAGGATTGAGGATAGGATAGGATAGAGGATAGGATAGGATGGAAGATAGGATAGGATATAGAATAGGATACGATAGAGTATAGGACATAGGATTAGATAGGATAGAGGATAGGATACGATAGAGGATAGGATAGGATAGAGGATAGGATAGAGGATAGGATAGAGGATAGGATAGGGGATGGATAGGATAGTTGATACGATAGGATAGAGAATAGGATAGGGGATTGGATAGGATACAGGATAGGATAGGATAGGATAGAGAATAGGATAGGATAGTGGATAGAATAGGATATAGGATTGGATAGGATGAAGGATAGGATAGAGGATAGGATAGGATAGGATAGAGGATAGGATAGGATAGAGGATAGGATAGGATAGAGGATAGGATAGGATTGAGGATTGGATAGGATAGGGGATTGGATAGGATGGAGGACAGGAGACGATAGAGGATAGGATAGGATAGAGGATAGGATCGGATAGAGGATAGGATAGGATAGAGGATAGCATAGGATAGAGGATAGGATAGGATAGAGGATAGGAGACGATAGAGGATAGGATAGGGGATTGGATAGCATTGAGGATAGGAGACGATAGAGGATATAATAGGGGATTGTATAGGATAGAGGGCAGGAGACGATAGAGGATAGGATAGGATAGAGGATAGGATAGGATAGGATAGAGGATAGGATAGGATAGAGGATAGAATTGGATAGAGGATAGGATAGGATAGAGGATAGAGGATAGGATAGGATAGAGGATAGGATAGGATAGAGGATAGGATAGGATAGAGGATAGGATAGGATAGAGGATAGGATATTATAGAGGATAGGATAGGACAGAGGCTATGATAGGATAGAGGATAGGATAGGATAGAGGATAGGATAGGGGTTTGGATAGGATAGAGGATAGGAGACGATAGAGGATATGATAGGAGATTGTATAGGATAGAGGACTGGAGACGATAGATGATAGAACAGGATAGAGGATAGGATAGGATAGAGGATAGGGTAGGAATGAGGATAGGATAGGATAGAGTATAGAATAGGATAGAGGATAGGATAGGATAGAGGATAGGATAGGATTGAGGATTGGATAGGATAGAGGAAAGGATAGGATAGGGGATTGGATAGGATAGAGGATAGGAGACGATAGAGGATATGATAGAGGATAGTATAGGATAGCGGATAGGATAGGATTGAGGATATCATAGGATAGAGGATAGGATAGGATGGAAGATAGGATAGGATATAGAATAGGATACGATAGAGTATAGGACATAGGATTAGATAGGATAGAGGATAGGATACGATAGAGGATAGGATAGGATAGAGGATAGGATAGAGGATAGGATAGAGGATAGGATAGGGGATGGATAGGATAGTTGATACGATAGGATAGAGAATAGGATAGGGGATTGGATAGGATACAGGATAGGATAGGATAGGATAGAGAATAGGATAGGATAGTGGATAATATAGGATAAAGGAGACCATAGACGATAAGATAGGACAGAGGATAGGATAGGATAGCGGATAGGATATGATATAGGATTGGATAGGATAGAGGATAGGATAGGATAGAGGATAGGATCGGATACCGGATAGAATAGGATATAGGATTGGATAGGATGAAGGATAGGATAGGATAGAGGATAGGATAGGATAGGATAGAGGATAGGATAGGATAGAGGATAGGATAGGATAGAGGATAGGATAGGATTGAGGATTGGATAGGATAGGGGATTGGATAGGATGGAGGACAGGAGACGATAGAGGATAGGATAGGATAGAGGATAGGATCGGATAGAGGATAGGATAGGATAGAGGATAGCATAGGATAGAGGATAGGATAGGATAGAGGATAGGAGACGATAGAGGATAGGATAGGGGATTGGATAGCATAGAGGATAGGAGACGATAGAGGATATGATAGGGGATTGTATAGGATAGAGGGCAGGAGACGATAGAGGATAGGATAGGATAGAGGATAGGATAGGATAGGATAGAGGATAGGATAGGATAGAGGATAGGATAGGATAGAGGATAGGATAGGATAGAGGATAGCATAGGATAGAGGATAGGATAGAATAGAGGATAGGATTGGATAGAGGATAGGTTAGGATAGAGGATAGGATAGGATAGAGGATAGGATAGGATAGAGGATAGGATAGGATAGAGGATATAATAGGATAGAGGATAGGATAGGATAGGAAGGAGGATAGGATAGGATAGAGGATAGGATAGCATGGAGGATAGGATAGGATAGAGGAGAGGATAGGATAGAGGATAGGATAGGATAGAGGATAGGATAGGATAGAGGATTGGAGTGTATAGAGGATAGGATATAGGATTGGATAGGATAGAGGATATCATACGATAGTGGATAGGACAGAGGATAGGATAGGATACAGGATAGGATAGAGGATTGGATAGAATAGGTGACATTATAGGACTGAGGGTAATACAGGATAGCGGACAGGATAGGATATAGGATTGGATAGGATAGAGGATATAATAGGATGGAGGATAGGATAGGATAGCGGATAGGATAGGGTAGAGTATAGAATAGGATAGAGGAGAGGATAGGATAGAGGATAGGATAGGAATGAGGATAGGATAGAGGATAGGATAGGATAGTGGATAGGATAGGATAGAGGATAGGATAGGATAGCGGATGGGATAGGATATAGGATAGGATAGGACAGAGGATAGCATAGGATAGAGGATAGGAATGAGGATAGGATAGGATAGAGGATAGGATAAGATAGAGGATAGGATAGGGGATTGGATAGGATAGAGAATAGGAGACGATAGAGGATATGATAGGGGATTGTATAGGATAGAGGACTGGAGACGATAGATGATAGGACAGGATAGAGGATAGGATATGATATTATAGAGGATAGGATAGGATAGAGGATAGGATAGGATAGAGGATAGGAATGAGGATAGGATAGGATAGAGGATAGGATAAGATAGAGGATAGGATAGGGGATTGGATAGGATAGAGAATAGGAGACGATAGAGGATATGATAGGGGATTGTATAGGATAGAGGACTGGAGACGATAGATGATAGGACAGGATAGAGGATAGGATATGATATTATAGAGGATAGGATAGGATAGAGGATAGGATAGGATAGAGGATAGGATAGGATAGAGGATAGGATAGGATAGAGGATAGGATAGGATAGAGGATAGGATAGGATAGAGGATAGGATCGGATAGAGGATAGGATAGGATAGAGGATAGGATAGGATAGAGGATTGGAGTGTATAGAGGATAGGATATAGGATTGGATAGGATAGAGGATAGGATACGATAGTGGATAGGACATAAGAAAGGATAGGATAGAGGATAGGATAGGATAGAGCATAGGATAGGATAGAGGATAGGATTCGATAGAGGATAGGATAGGATAGAGGATAGGATAGGATAGAGGATAGGATAGGATTGAGGATAGGATAGGATAGAGGATGGATAGAGGATAGGATAGAGGATTGGATAGGATAGAGGATAGGATAGGACAGAGGATAGGATAGGGTAGAGGATAGGATAGGAATGAGGATAGGATAGGAATGAGGATAGGATAGGATAGAGGATGGGATAGGATAGAGGATAGGATAGCATAGAGGATAGGATACGAAAGAGGATAGGATAGAGGATAGGATAGAGGATAGGATAGGAGAGAGGATAGGATAGGATTGAGGATAGGATAGGATAGAGGATAGGATAGAGGATAGGATAGAGGATAGGATAGGATAGAGGATAGGATAGGATTGAGGATTGGATAGGATAGAGGATAGGATAGAGGATAGGATAGAGGATAGGATAGAGGATAGGATAGAGGATAGGATAGAGGATAGGATAGAGGATAGGATAGAGGATAGGATAGAGGATAGGATAGAGGATAGGATAGAGGATAGGATAGGAATGAGGATAGGATAGGATAGAGGATAGGATAGGAATGAGGATAGGATAGGATAGAGGATAGGATAGGATAGAGGATTGGAGTGTATAGAGGATAGGCTATAGGATTGGATAGGATAGAGGATAGGATAGGACAGAGGATAGGATAGGATAGAGGATAGGATAGGAATGAGGATAGGATAGGAATGAGGATAGGATAGGATAGAGGATGGGATAGGATAGAGGATAGGATAGCATAGAGGATAGGATACGATAGAGGATAGGATAGAGGATAGGATAGAGGATAGGATAGAGGATAGGATAGGATAGAGGATAGGATAGGATTGAGGATAGGATGGGATAGAGGATAGGATAGAGGATAGGATAGAGGATAGGATAGGATAGAGGATAGGATAGGATTGAGGATTGGATAGGATAGAGGATAGGATAGAGGATAGGATAGAGGATAGGATAGAGGATAGGATAGGAATGAGTATAGGATAGGATAGAGGATAGGATAGGAATGAGGATAGGATAGGATAGAGGATAGGATAGGATAGAGGATTGGAGTGTATAGAGGATAGGCTATAGGATTGGATAGGATAGAGGATAGGATACGATAGTGGATAGGACAGAGGAAAGGATAGGATAGAGGATAGGATAGAGGATTGGATAGAATAGGTGATATTATAGGATAGAGGGTAGGACAGGATAGCGGACAGGATAGGATATAGGATTGGATAGGATAGAGGATATAATAGGATGGAGGATAGGATAGGATAGCGGATAGGATAGGGTAGAGTATAGAATAGGATAGAGGAGAGGATAGGATAGAGGATAGGATAGGAATGAGGATAGGATAGAGGATAGGATAGGATAGTGGATAGGATAGGATAGAGGATAGGATAGGATAGCGGATGGGATAGGATATAGGATAGGATAGGACAGAGGATAGCATAGGATAGAGGATAGGAATGAGGATAGGATAGGATAGAGGATAGGATAAGATAGAGGATAGGATAGGGGATTGGATAGGATAGAGAATAGGAGACGATAGAGGATATGATAGGGGATTGTATAGGATAGAGGACTGGAGACGATAGATGATAGGACAGGATAGAGGATAGGATATGATATTATAGAGGATAGGATAGGATAGAGGATAGGATAGGATAGAGGATAGGATAGGATAGAGGATAGGATAGGATAGAGGATAGGATAGGATAGAGGATAGGATCGGATAGAGGATAGGATAGGATAGAGGATAGGATAGGATAGAGGATTGGAGTGTATAGAGGATAGGATATAGGATTGGATAGGATAGAGGATAGGATACGATAGTGGATAGGACAGAAGAAAGGATAGGATAGAGGATAGGATAGGATAGAGGATAGGATAGGATAGAGGATAGGATTCGATAGAGGATAGGATAGGATAGAGGATAGGATAGGATAGAGGATAGGATAGGATTGAGGATAGGATAGGATAGAGGATGGATAGAGGATAGGATAGAGGATTGGATAGGATAGAGGATAGGATAGGACAGAGGATAGGATAGGGTAGAGGATAGGATAGGAAAGAGGATAGGATAGGAATGAGGATAGGATAGGATAGAGGATGGGATAGGATAGAGGATAGGATAGCATAGAGGATAGGATACGATAGAGGATAGGATAGAGGATAGGATAGAGGATAGGATAGGAGAGAGGATAGGATAGGATTGAGGATAGGATAGGATAGAGGATAGGATAGAGGATCGGATAGAGGATAGGATAGGATAGAGGATGGTATAGAGGGTAGGATAGAGGATAGGATAGGATAGAGGATAGGATAGGATAGAGGATAGGATAGGATAGAGGATAGGATAGTATAGAGGATAGGATAGGATAGAGGATAGGATAGGATAGAGGATAGGATAGTATAGAGGATAGGATAGGATAGATGATACTATAGGATAGAGGATAGGATATGATAGAGTAAACGATGTTATACAGGATAGGATAGGGTAGAGGATAGGATAGAGGATAGGATAGGATAGAGGAAAGGATAGGATAGAGGATCGGATAGAGGATAGGATAGGATAGAGGATAGGATAGTATAGAGGATAGGATAGGATAGAGGATAGGATAGGATAGAGGATAGGATAGGATAGAGGATAGGATAGTATAGAGGATAGGATAGGATAGATGATACTATAGGATAGAGGATAGGATATGATAGAGTAAACGATGTTATACAGGATAGGATAGGGTAGAGGATAGGATAGAGGATAGGATAGGATAGAGGAAAGGATAGGATAGAGGATCGGATAGAGGATAGGATAGGATAGAGGATAGGATAGTATAGAGGATAGGATAGGATAGAGGATAGGATAGGATAGAGGATAGGATAGGATAGAGGATAGGATATGAAAGAGGGTAGGATAGGATAGAGGATAGGATAGAGGATAGGATAGGATAGAGGATAGGATAGGATAGAGGATAGGATAGTATACAGGATAGGATAGGATAGAGGATAGGATAGGATAGAGGATAGGATAGGATAGAGGATAGGATAGTATAGAGGATAGGATAGGATAGAGGATAGGATATAATAGAGGATGGGATAGGATAGAGGATTGTATAGGAAAGAGGGTAGGATAGGATAGAGGATAGGATAGGATAGAGGATAGGATATAATAGAGGATGGGATAGGATAGAGGATCGGATAGGATAGAGGATAGGATAGGATAGAGGATAGGATAGAGGATAGGACAGAGGATAGGATAGAGGATAGGATACGATAGAGGATAGGATAGGAAAGAGGGTAGGATAGGATAGAGGATAGGATAGGATAGAGGATAGGATAGGATGGAGGATAGGATAGGATAGAGGATAGGATAGGATAGAGGATTGGAGTGTATAGAGGATAGGATATAGGATTGGATAGGATAGAGGATTGGATACGATAGTGGATAGGACAGAGGATAGGATAGGATAGAGGATAGGATAGAGGATTGGATAGGATAGAGGATAGGATAGGACAGAGGATAGGATAGGATAGAGGATAGGATAGGAATGAGGATAGGATAGGAATGAGGATAGGATAGGATAGAGGATGGGATAGGATAGAGGATAGGATAGCATAGAGGATAGGATACGATAGAGGATAGGATAGAGGATAGGATAGAGGATAGGATAGAGGATAGGATAGGATAGAGGATAGGATAGAGGATAGGACAGAGGATAGGATAGAGGATAGGATAGGATAGAGGATAGGATAGGATAGAGGATAGGATAGGATTGAGGATTGGATAGGATAGAGGATAGGATAGAGGATAGGATAGAGGATAGGATAGAGGATAGGATAGGAATGAGTATAGGATAGGATAGAGGATAGGATAGGAATGAGGATAGGATAGGATAGAGGATAGGATAGGATAGAGGATTGGAGTGTATAGAGGATAGGCTATAGGATTGGATAGGATAGAGGATAGGATACGATAGTGGATAGGACAGAGGAAAGGATAGGATAGAGGATAGGATAGAGGATTGGATAGAATAGGTGATATTATAGGATAGAGGGTAGGACAGGATAGCGGACAGGATAGGATATAGGATTGGATAGGATAGAGGATATAATAGGATGGAGGATAGGATAGGATAGCGGATAGGATAGGGTAGAGTATAGAATAGGATAGAGGAGAGGATAGGATAGAGGATAGGATAGGAATGAGGATAGGATAGAGGATAGGATAGGATAGTGGATAGGATAGGATAGAGGATAGGATAGGATAGCGGATGGGATAGGATATAGGATAGGATAGGACAGAGGATAGCATAGGATAGAGGATAGGAATGAGGATAGGATAGGATAGAGGATAGGATAAGATAGAGGATAGGATAGGGGATTGGATAGGATAGAGAATAGGAGACGATAGAGGATATGATAGGGGATTGTATAGGATAGAGGACTGGAGACGATAGATGATAGGACAGGATAGAGGATAGGATATGATATTATAGAGGATAGGATAGGATAGAGGATAGGATAGGATAGAGGATAGGATAGGATAGAGGATAGGATAGGATAGAGGATAGGATAGGATAGAGGATAGGATAGGATAGAGGATAGGATCGGATAGAGGATAGGATAGGATAGAGGATAGGATAGGATAGAGGATTGGAGTGTATAGAGGATAGGATATAGGATTGGATAGGATAGAGGATAGGATACGATAGTGGATAGGACAGAAGAAAGGATAGGATAGAGGATAGGATAGGATAGAGGATAGGATAGGATAGAGGATAGGATTCGATAGAGGATAGGATAGGATAGAGGATAGGATAGGATAGAGGATAGGATAGGATTGAGGATAGGATAGGATAGAGGATGGATAGAGGATAGGATAGAGGATTGGATAGGATAGAGGATAGGATAGGACAGAGGATAGGATAGGGTAGAGGATAGGATAGGAAAGAGGATAGGATAGGAATGAGGATAGGATAGGATAGAGGATGGGATAGGATAGAGGATAGGATAGCATAGAGGATAGGATACGATAGAGGATAGGATAGAGGATAGGATAGAGGATAGGATAGGAGAGAGGATAGGATAGGATTGAGGATAGGATAGGATAGAGGATAGGATAGAGGATCGGATAGAGGATAGGATAGGATAGAGGATGGTATAGAGGGTAGGATAGAGGATAGGATAGGATAGAGGATAGGATAGGATAGAGGATAGGATAGGATAGAGGATAGGATAGTATAGAGGATAGGATAGGATAGTGGATAGGATAGGATAGAGGATAGGATAGTATAGAGGATAGGATAGGATAGATGATACTATAGGATAGAGGATAGGATATGATAGAGTAAACGATGATATACAGGATAGGATAGGGTAGAGGATAGGATAGAGGATAGGATAGGATAGAGGAAAGGATAGGATAGAGGATCGGATAGAGGATAGGATAGGATAGAGGATAGGATAGTATAGAGGATAGGATAGGATAGAGGATAGGATAGGATAGAGGATAGGATAGGATAGAGGATAGGATATGAAAGAGGGTAGGATAGGATAGAGGATAGGATAGAGGATAGGATAGGATAGAGGATAGGATAGGATAGAGGATAGGATAGTATACAGGATAGGATAGGATAGAGGATAGGATAGGATAGAGGATAGGATAGGATAGAGGATAGGATAGTATAGAGGATAGGATAGGATAGAGGATAGGATATAATAGAGGATGGGATAGGATAGAGGATTGTATAGGAAAGAGGGTAGGATAGGATAGAGGATAGGATAGGATAGAGGATAGGATATAATAGAGGATGGGATAGGATAGAGGATCGGATAGGATAGAGGATAGGATAGGATAGAGGATAGGATAGAGGATAGGACAGAGGATAGGATAGAGGATAGGATACGATAGAGGATAGGATAGGAAAGAGGGTAGGATAGGATAGAGGATAGGATAGGATAGAGGATAGGATAGGATGGAGGATAGGATAGGATAGAGGATAGGATAGGATAGTGGATAGGATATAATAGAGGATAGAATAGGATAGATGATAGGATAGGATAGAGGATCGGATGGAGGGTAGGATAGAGGATAGGATAGAGGTTAGGATAGGATAGAGGATAGGATAGGATAGAGGATAGGATAGAGGATAGGATAGGATAGAGGATAGGATAGGATAGAGGATAGGATAGGATAGAGGATAGGATAGGATAGAGGATAGGATAGGATAGAGGACATAATAGGATTGAGGATATAATAGGATTGAGGAAAGGATAGGATAGAGGATAGGATAGGATAGAGGATAGGATATAATAGAGGATGGGATAGGATAGAGGATCGGATAGGATAGAGGATAGGATAGGATAGAGGATAGGATAGAGGATAGGATAGAGGATAGGATAGAGGATAGGATAGGATAGAGGATAGGATAGGATAGAGGATAGGATAGGAAAGAGGGTAGGATAGGATAGAGGATAGGATAGGATAGAGGATAATATAGGATGGAGGATAGGATAGGATACAGGATAGGATAGGATAGTGGATAGGATATAATAGAGGATAGTATAGGATAGATGATAGGATAGGATAGAGGATCGGATGGAGGGTAGGATAGAGGATAGGATAGAGGATAGGATAGGATAGAGGATAGGATAGGATAGAGGATAGGATAGGATAGAGGAAAGGATAGGATAGAGGATCGGATAGAGGATAGGATAGGATAAAGGATAGGATAGTATAGAGGATAGGATAGGATAGAGGATAGGATAGGATAGAGGATAGGATAGGATAGAGGATAGGATATGAAAGAGGGTAGGATAGGATAGAGGATAGGATAGAGGATAGGATAGGATAGAGGATAGGATAGGATAGAGGATAGGATAGTATACAGGATAGGATAGGATAGAGGATAGGATAGGATAGAGGATAGGATAGGATAGAGGATAGGATAGTATAGAGGATAGGATAGGATAGAGGATAGGATATAATAGAGGATGGGATAGGATAGAGGATTGTATAGGAAAGAGGGTAGGATAGGATAGAGGATAGGATAGGATAGAGGATAGGATATAATAGAGGATGGGATAGGATAGAGGATCGGATAGGATAGAGGATAGGATAGGATAGAGGATAGGATAGAGGATAGGACAGAGGATAGGATAGAGGATAGGATACGATAGAGGATAGGATAGGAAAGAGGGTAGGATAGGATAGAGGATAGGATAGGATAGAGGATAGGATAGGATGGAGGATAGGATAGGATAGAGGATAGGATAGGATAGTGGATAGGATATAATAGAGGATAGAATAGGATAGATGATAGGATAGGATAGAGGATCGGATGGAGGGTAGGATAGAGGATAGGATAGAGGTTAGGATAGGATAGAGGATAGGATAGGATAGAGGATAGGATAGAGGATAGGATAGGATAGAGGATAGGATAGGATAGAGGATAGGATAGGATAGAGGATAGGATAGGATAGAGGATAGGATAGGATAGAGGACATAATAGGATTGAGGATATAATAGGATTGAGGAAAGGATAGGATAGAGGATAGGATAGGATAGAGGATAGGATATAATAGAGGATGGGATAGGATAGAGGATCGGATAGGATAGAGGATAGGATAGGATAGAGGATAGGATAGAGGATAGGATAGAGGATAGGATAGAGGATAGGATAGGATAGAGGATAGGATAGGATAGAGGATAGGATAGGAAAGAGGGTAGGATAGGATAGAGGATAGGATAGGATAGAGGATAATATAGGATGGAGGATAGGATAGGATACAGGATAGGATAGGATAGTGGATAGGATATAATAGAGGATAGTATAGGATAGATGATAGGATAGGATAGAGGATCGGATGGAGGGTAGGATAGAGGATAGGATAGAGGATAGGATAGGATAGAGGATAGGATAGGATAGAGGATAGGATAGGATAGAGGATAGGATATAATAGAGGATGGGATAGGATAGAGGATTGTATAGGAAAGAGGGTAGGATAGGATAGAGGATAGGATAGGATAGAGGATAGGATATAATAGAGGATGGGATAGGATAGAGGATCGGATAGGAAAGAGGGTAGGATAGGATAGAGGATCGGATAGGAAAGAGGGTAGGATAGGGTAGAGGTTAGGATAGGATAGAGGATAGGATAGAGGATAGGATAGGATAGAGGATAGGATAGGATAGAGGATAGGATAGGATAGAGGAAAGGATAGGATAGAGGATCGGATAGAGGATAGGATAAGAAAGAGGAGAGGATAGGATAGAGGATAGGAGAGGAAAGAGGGTAGGATAGGATAGAGGATAGGATAGGATATAGGATACGATAGAGGATTGGATATGATAGAGGATATTATAGAGGATAGAATAGGATAGATGATACTATAGGATAGAGGATAGGATATGATAGCGTAAACGATATTATACAGGATAGGATAGGGTAGAGGAAAGGATAGAGGATAGGATAGGATAGAGGATAGGATAGGATAGAGGATAGGATAGGATAGAGGAGAGGATAGGATAGTGGATAGGATAGGATAGAGGATAGGATAGGATAGAGGATTGGATAGGATAGAGGAAAGGATAGGATAGAGGATACGATAGAGGATTGGATAGGATAGAGGATATTATAGAGGATAGAATAGGATAGATGATACTATAGGATAGAGGATAGGATATGATAGAGTAAACGATGTTATACAGGATAGGATAGGGTAGAGGATAGGATAGAGGATAGGATAGGATAGAGGATAGGATAGGATGGAGGATAGGATAGGATAGAGGATAGGATAGGATAGAGGATAGGATGGGATAGAGGATAGGATAGGATAGAGGATAGGATAGGATAGAGGATAGGATAGGATAGAGGATAGGATAGGATAGAGGTTAGGATGGGATACAGGATAGGATAGGATAGAGGATAGGATAGGATAGAGGATCTGATAGATGATAGGGTAGGATAGAGGATAGGATAGGATAGGATAGAGGATAGGATAGGATAGAGGAAAGGATAGGATAGAGGATAGGATAGGTAATTGGATAGGATAGATGATAGGATAGGATAGAGGATAGAATAGGATAGAGGATAGGATAGAGGATAGGATAGGATAGAGGATCGGATAGAGGATAGGATAGGATAGAGGATGGTATAGAGGGTAGGATAGAGGATAGGATAGGATAGAGGATAGGATAGGATAGAGGATAGGATAGGATAGAGGATAGGATAGTATAGAGGATAGGATAGGATAGAGGATAGGATAGGATAGAGGATAGGATAGTATAGAGGATAGGATAGGATAGAGGATAGGATAGGATAGAGGATAGGATAGTATAGAGGATAGGATAGGTAATTGGATAGGATAGATGATAGGATAGGATAGAGGATAGAATAGGATAGAGGATAGGATAGAGGATAGGATAGGATAGAGGATCGGATAGAGGATAGGATAGGATAGAGGATGGTATAGAGGGTAGGATAGAGGATAGGATTGGATAGAGGATAGGATAGGATAGAGGATAGGATAGGATAGAGGATAGGATAGGATAGAGGATAGGATAGTATAGAGGATAGGATAGGATAGAGGATAGGATAGGATAGAGGATAGGATAGTATAGAGGATAGGATAGGATAGAGGATAGGATAGGATAGAGGATAGGATAGGATAGAGGATAGGATATGAAAGAGGGTAGGATAGGATAGAGGATAGGATAGAGGATAGGATAGAGGATAGGATAGGATAGAGGATAGGATAGGATAGAGGATAGGATAGTATACAGGATAGGATAGGATAGAGGATAGGATAGGATAGAGGATAGGATAGGATAGAGGATAGGATAGTATAGAGGATAGGATAGGATAGAGGATAGGATAGGATAGAGGATAGGTTATAATAGAGGAAAGGATAGGATAGAGGATCGGATAGAGGATAGGATAGGATAGAGGATAGGATAGGATAGAGGATAGGATAGGTAGGAGGATAGGATAGGAAAGAGGGTCGAATAGGATAGAGGATAGAATAGGATAGATGATAGGATAGGATAGAGGATCGGATGGTGGGTAGGATAGAGGATAGGATAGAGGATAGGATAGGATAGAGGATAGGATAGGATAGAGGATAGGATAGGATAGAGGATAGGATAGGATAGAGGACATAATAGGATTGAGGATATAATAGGATTGAGGAAAGGATAGGATAGAGGATAGGATAGGATAGAGGATAGGATATAATAGAGGATGGGATAGGATAGAGGATCGGATAGGATAGAGGATAGGATAGGATAGAGGATAGGATAGAGGATAGGATAGAGGATAGGATAGAGGATAGGATAGAGGATAGGATAGGATAGAGGATAGGATAGGAAAGAGGGTAGGATAGGATAGAGGATAGGATAGGATAGAGGATAATATAGGATGGAGGATAGGATAGGATACAGGATAGGATAGGATAGTGGATAGGATATAATAGAGGATAGAATAGGATAGATGATAGGATAGGATAGAGGATCGGATGGAGGGTAGGATAGAGGATAGGATAGAGGATAGGATAGGATAGAGGATAGGATAGGATAGAGGATAGGATAGGATAGAGGATAGGATATAATAGAGGATGGGATAGGATAGAGGATTGTATAGGAAAGAGGGTAGGATAGGATAGAGGATAGGATAGGATAGAGGATAGGATATAATAGAGGATGGGATAGGATAGAGGATCGGATAGGAAAGAGGGTAGGATAGGATAGAGGATCGGATAGGAAAGAGGGTAGGATAGGGTAGAGGTTAGGATAGGATAGAGGATAGGATAGAGGATAGGATAGGATAGAGGATAGGATGGGATAGAGGATAGGATAGGATAGAGGAAAGGATAGGATAGAGGATCGGATAGAGGATAGGATAGGAAAGAGGAGAGGATAGGATAGAGGATAGGAGAGGAAAGAGGGTAGGATAGGATAGAGGATAGGATAGGATAGAGGATAGGATAGGATAGAGGAAAGGATAGTATAGAGGATAGGATAGGATAGAGGATAGGATATAATAGAGGATGGGATAGGATAGAGGATCGGATAGGAAAGAGGGTAGGATAGGATAGAGGATCGGATAGGAAAGAGGGTAGGATAGGGTAGAGGTTAGGATAGGATAGAGGATAGGATAGAGGATAGGATAGGATAGAGGATAGGATAGGATAGAGGATAGGATAGGATAGAGGAAAGGATAGGATAGAGGATCGGATAGAGGATAGGATAAGAAAGAGGAGAGGATAGGATAGAGGATAGGAGAGGAAAGAGGGTAGGATAGGATAGAGGATAGGATAGGATATAGGATACGATAGAGGATTGGATATGATAGAGGATATTATAGAGGATAGAATAGGATAGATGATACTATAGGATAGAGGATAGGATATGATAGCGTAAACGATATTATACAGGATAGGATAGGGTAGAGGAAAGGATAGAGGATAGGATAGGATAGAGGATAGGATAGGATAGAGGATAGGATAGGATAGAGGAGAGGATAGGATAGTGGATAGGATAGGATAGAGGATAGGATAGGATAGAGGATTGGATAGGATAGAGGAAAGGATAGGATAGAGGATACGATAGAGGATTGGATAGGATAGAGGATATTATAGAGGATAGAATAGGATAGATGATACTATAGGATAGAGGATAGGATATGATAGAGTAAACGATGTTATACAGGATAGGATAGGGTAGAGGATAGGATAGAGGATAGGATAGGATAGAGGATAGGATAGGATGGAGGATAGGATAGGATAGAGGATAGGATAGGATAGAGGATAGGATGGGATAGAGGATAGGATAGGATAGAGGATAGGATAGGATAGAGGATAGGATAGGATAGAGGATAGGATAGGATAGAGGTTAGGATGGGATACAGGATAGGATAGGATAGAGGATAGGATAGGATAGAGGATCTGATAGATGATAGGGTAGGATAGAGGATAGGATAGGATAGGATAGAGGATAGGATAGGATAGAGGAAAGGATAGGATAGAGGATAGGATAGGTAATTGGATAGGATAGATGATAGGATAGGATAGAGGATAGAATAGGATAGAGGATAGGATAGAGGATAGGATAGGATAGAGGATCGGATAGAGGATAGGATAGGATAGAGGATGGTATAGAGGGTAGGATAGAGGATAGGATAGGATAGAGGATAGGATAGGATAGAGGATAGGATAGGATAGAGGATAGGATAGTATAGAGGATAGGATAGGATAGAGGATAGGATAGGATAGAGGATAGGATAGTATAGAGGATAGGATAGGATAGAGGATAGGATAGGATAGAGGATAGGACAGGATAGAGGATAGGATATGAAAGAGGGTAGGATAGGATAGAGGATAGGATAGAGGATAGGATAGGATAGAGGATAGGATAGGATAGAGGATAGGATAGTATAGAGGATAGGATAGGTAATTGGATAGGATAGATGATAGGATAGGATAGAGGATAGAATAGGATAGAGGATAGGATAGAGGATAGGATAGGATAGAGGATCGGATAGAGGATAGGATAGGATAGGATAGAGGGTAGGATAGGATAGAGGATAGGATAGGATAGAGGATAGGATAGGATAGAGGATAGGATAGTATAGAGGATAGGATAGGATAGAGGATAGGATAGGATAGAGGATAGGATAGTATAGAGGATAGGATAGAATAGAGGATAGGATAGGATAGAGGATAGGATAGTATAGAGGATAGGATAGGTAATTGGATAGGATAGATGATAGGATAGGATAGAGGATAGAATAGGATAGAGGATAGGATAGAGGATAGGATAGGATAGAGGATCGGATAGAGGATAGGATAGGATAGAGGATGGTATAGAGGGTAGGATAGAGGATAGGATAGGATAGAGGATAGGATAGGATAGAGGATAGGATAGGATAGAGGATAGGATAGGATAGAGGATAGGATAGTATAGAGGATAGGATAGGATAGAGGATAGGATAGGATAGAGGATAGGATAGTATAGAGGATAGGATAGGATAGAGGATAGGATAGGATAGAGGATAGGATAGGATAGAGGATAGGATATGAAAGAGGGTAGGATAGGATAGAGGATAGGATAGAGGATAGGATAGAGGATAGGATAGGATAGAGGATAGGATAGGATAGAGGATAGGATAGTATACAGGATAGGATAGGATAGAGGATAGGATAGGATAGAGGATAGGATAGGATAGAGCATAGGATAGTATAGAGGATAGGATAGGATAGAGGATAGGATAGGATAGAGGATAGGTTATAATAGAGGAAAGGATAGGATAGAGGATCGGATAGAGGATAGGATAGGATAGAGGATAGGATAGGATAGAGGATAGGATAGGTAGGAGGATAGGATAGGAAAGAGGGTCGAATAGGATAGAGGATAGAATAGGATAGATGATAGGATAGGATAGAGGATCGGATGGTGGGTAGGATAGAGGATAGGATAGAGGATAGGATAGGATAGAGGATAGGATAGGATAGAGGATAGGATAGGATAGAGGATAGGATAGGATAGAGGACATAATAGGATTGAGGATATAATAGGATTGAGGAAAGGATAGGATAGAGGATAGGATAGGATAGAGGATAGGATATAATAGAGGATGGGATAGGATAGAGGATCGGATAGGATAGAGGATAGGATAGGATAGAGGATAGGATAGAGGATAGGATAGAGGATAGGATAGAGGATAGGATAGGATAGAGGATAGGATAGGAAAGAGGGTAGGATAGGATAGAGGATAGGATAGGATAGAGGATAATATAGGATGGAGGATAGGATAGGATACAGGATAGGATAGGATAGTGGATAGGATATAATAGAGGATAGAATAGGATAGATGATAGGATAGGATAGAGGATCGGATGGAGGGTAGGATAGAGGATAGGATAGAGGATAGGATAGGATAGAGGATAGGATAGGATAGAGGATAGGATAGGATAGAGGATAGGATATAATAGAGGATGGGATAGGATAGAGGATTGTATAGGAAAGAGGGTAGGATAGGATAGAGGATAGGATAGGATAGAGGATAGGATATAATAGAGGATGGGATAGGATAGAGGATCGGATAGGAAAGAGGGTAGGATAGGATAGAGGATCGGATAGGAAAGAGGGTAGGATAGGGTAGAGGTTAGGATAGGATAGAGGATAGGATAGAGGATAGGATAGGATAGAGGATAGGATGGGATAGAGGATAGGATAGGATAGAGGAAAGGATAGGATAGAGGATCGGATAGAGGATAGGATAGGAAAGAGGAGAGGATAGGATAGAGGATAGGAGAGGAAAGAGGGTAGGATAGGATAGAGGATAGGATAGGATAGAGGATAGGATAGGATAGAGGAAAGGATAGTATAGAGGATAGGATAGGATAGAGGATAGGATAGGATAGAGGATAGGATATAATAGAGGATGGGATAGGATAGAGGATCGGATAGGAAAGAGGGTAGGATAGGATAGAGGATAGGATAGGATAGAGGATAGAATAGGATAGAGGATAGGATAGGATAGTGGATAGGATAGGATAGAGGATAGGATAGGATAGAGGAAAGGATAGGATAGAGGATCGGATAGAGGATAGGATAGGATAGAGGAGAGGATAGGATAGAGGATAGGAGAGGAAAGAGGGTAGGATAGGATAGAGGATAGGATAGGATAGAGGATAGGATAGGATACAGGATCGGATAGAGGATAGGATAGGATAGAGGATAGGATAGAGGATAGGATAGGATAGAGGATAGGATAGGAAAGAGGGTTGGATAGGATAGAGGATAGGATAGGATGGAGGATAGGATATAATAGAGGATAGGATAGGATAGAGGATCGGATAGGAAAGAGGGTAGGATAGGGTAGAGGATAGGATAGGATAGAGGATAGGATAGAGGATAGGATAGGATAGAGGATAGGATAGGATAGAGGATAGGATAGGATAGAGGATAGGATAGGATAGAGGAAAGGATAGGATAGAGGATCGGATAGAGGATAGGATAGGAAAGAGGAGAGGATAGGGTAGAGGATAGGAGAGGAAAGAGGGTAGGATAGGATAGAGGATAGGATAGGATAGAGGATAGGATAGGATAGAGGATAGGATAGGATAGAGGATGGGATAGTATAGAGGATAGGATAGGATAGAGGATAGGAAATGATAGGATAGAGGATAGGATAGGATAGAGGATAGGATAGGATAGAGGAAAGGATAGTATAGAGGATAGGATAGGATAGGGGATAGGATAGGATAGAGGATAGGATAGGATAGAGGATAGGATAGGATAGATGATAGGTTATAATAGAGGATAGGATAGGATAGAGGATCGGATAGAGGATAGGATAGTATAGAGGATAGGATAGGATAGGATAGGATGGGATAGAGGACAGGATAGGATAGAGGATAGGATAGGATAGAGGATAGGATAGGATAGAGGATAGGATAGGATAGAGGATAGGATAGAGGATAGGATAGGTGACAGGATAGGATAGGATAGATGATAGCATAGGATAGAGGATAGAATAGGATATATGATTGGATAGGATAGAGGATCGGATGGAGGGTAGGATAGGATAGAGGATAGGATAGAGGATAGGATAGAGGATAGAATAGAGGAAAGGATAGGATAGAGGATACGATAGAGGATTGGATAGGATAGAGGATATTATAGAGGATAGAATAGGATAGATGATACTATAGGATAGAGGATAGGATATGATAGAGTAAACGATGTTATACAGGATAGGATAGGGTAGAGGATAGGATAGAGGATAGGATAGGATAGAGGATAGGATAGGATGGAGGATAGGATAGGATAGAGGATAGGATAGGATAGAGGATAGGATGGGATAGAGGATAGGATAGGATAGAGGATAGGATAGGATAGAGGGAAGGATAGGATAGAGGTTAGGTTGGGATACAGGATAGGATAGGATAGAGGATAGGATAGGATAGAGGATAGGATAGGATAGAGGATAGGAAATGATAGGATAGAGGATAGGATAGGATAGAGGATAGGATAGGATAGAGGAAAGGATAGTATAGAGGATAGGATAGGATAGGGGATAGGATAGGATAGAGGATAGGATAGGATAGAGGATAGGATAGGATAGATGATAGGTTATAATAGAGGATAGGATAGGATAGAGGATCGGATAGAGGATAGGATAGTATAGAGGATAGGATAGGATAGGATAGGATGGGATAGAGGACAGGATATGATAGAGGATAGGATAGGATAGAGGATAGGATAGGATAGAGGATAGGATAGGATAGAGGATAGGATAGAGGATAGGATAGGTGACAGGATAGGATAGGATAGATGATAGCATAGGGTAGAGGATAGAATAGGATAGATGATAGGATAGGATAGAGGATCGGATGGAGGGTAGGATAGGATAGAGGATAGGATAGAGGATAGGATAGAGGATAGAATAGAGGAAAGGATAGGATAGAGGATACGATAGAGGATTGGATAGGATAGAGGATATTATAGAGGATGGAATAGGATAGATGATACTATAGGATAGAGGATAGGATATGATAGAGTAAACGATGTTATACAGGATAGGATAGGGTAGAGGATAGGATAGAGGATAGGATAGGATAGAGGATAGGATAGGATGGAGGATAGGATAGGATAGAGGATAGGATAGGATAGAGGACATAATAGGATTGAGGATACAATAGGATTGAGGAAAGGATAATATAGAGGATAGGATAGGATAGAGGATAGGATATAATAGAGGATGGGATAGGATAGAGGATCGGATAGGAAAGAGGGTAGGATAGTATACAGGATAGGATAGGATAGAGGATAGGATAGGATAGAGGATAGGATGGGATACAGGATAGGATAGGATAGAGGATAGGATAGGATAGAGGACATAATAGGATTGAGGATACAATAGGATTGAGGAAAGGATAATATAGAGGATAGGATAGGATAGAGGATAGGATATAATAGAGGATGGGATAGGATAGAGGATCGGATAGGAAAGAGGGTAGGATAGTATACAGGATAGGATAGGATAGAGGATAGAATAGGATAGAGGATAGGATAGGATAGAGGATAGGATAGGATAGTGGATAGCATAGGATACAGGATAGGATAGGATAGAGGAAAGGATAGGATAGAGGATCGGATAGAGGATAGGATAGGATAGAGGAGAGGATAGGATAGAGGATAGGAGAGGAAAGAGGGTAGGATAGGATAGAGGATAGGATAGGATAGAGGATAGGATAGGATAGAGGATAGGATAGGATAGAGGACATAATAGGATTCAGGATATAATAGGATTGAGGAAAGGATAGGATAGAGGATAGGATAGGATAGAAGATAGGATAGGATAGAGGATAGGATAGGATACAGGATCGGATAGAGGATAGGATAGGATAGAGGATAGGATAGAGGATAGGATAGGATAGAGGATAGGATAGGATAGAGGGTTGGATAGGATAGAGGATAGGATAGGATGGAGGATAGGATATAATAGAGGAAAGGATAGGATAGAGGATCGGATAGGAAAGAGGGTAGGACAGGGTAGAGGATAGGATAGGATAGAGGATAGGATAGAGGATAGGATAGGATAGAGGATAGGATAGGATAGAGGATAGGATAGGATAGAGGATAGGATGGGATAGAGGAAAGGATAGGATAGAGGATCGGATAGAGGATAGGATAGGAAAGAGGAGAGGATAGGATAGAGGATAGGAGAGGAAAGAGGGTAGGATAGGATAGAGGATAGGATAGGATAGAGGATAGGATAGGATAGAGGATAGGATAGGATAGAGGATGGGATAGTATAGAGGATAGGATAGGATAGAGGATAGGAAATGATAGGATAGAGGATAGGATAGGATAGAGGATAGGATAGGATAGAGGAAAGGATAGTATAGAGGATAGGATAGGATAGAGGATAGGATAGGATAGAGGATAGGATAGGATAGAGGATAGGATAGGATAGATGATAGGTTATAATAGAGGATAGGATAGGATAGAGGATCGGATAGAGGATAGGATAGGATAGAGGATAGGATAGGATAGGATAGGATGGGATAGAGGACAGGATAGGATAGAGGATAGGATAGAGGATAGGATAGGATAGAGGATAGGATAGGATAGAGGATAGGATAGAGGATAGGATAGGTGACAGGATAGGATAGGATAGATGATAGCATAGGATAGAGGATAGGATAGGATAGAGGATAGGATACGATAGAGGATATAATAGGATTGAGGATATAATAGGATTGAGGAAAGGATAGGATAGAGGATAGGATAGGATAGAAGATAGGATAGGATAGAGGATAGGATAGGATACAGGATCGGATAGAGGATAGGATAGGATAGAGGATAGGATAGAGGATAGGATAGGATAGAGGATAGGATAGGAAAGAGGGTTGGATAGGATAGAGGATAGGATAGGATGGAGGATAGGATATAATAGAGGATAGGATAGGATAGAGGATCGGATAGGAAAGAGGGTAGGATAGGAAAGAGGGTAGGATAGGGTAGAGGATAGGATAGGATAGAGGATAGGATAGAGGATAGGATAGGATAGAGGATAGGATAGGATAGAGGATAGGATGGGATAGAGGAAAGGATAGGATAGAGGATCGGATAGAGGATAGGATAGGAAAGAGGAGAGGATAGGATAGAGGATAGGAGAGGAAAGAGGGTAGGATAGGATAGAGGATAGGATAGGATAGAGGATAGGATAGGATAGAGGATAGGATAGGATAGAGGATGGGATAGTATAGAGGATAGGATAGGATAGAGGATAGGAAATGATAGGATAGAGGATAGGATAGGATAGAGGATAGGATAGGATAGAGGAAAGGATAGTATAGAGGATAGGATAGGATAGAGGATAGGATAGGATAGAGGATAGGATAGGATAGATGATAGGTTATAATAGAGGATAGGATAGGATAGAGGATCGGATAGAGGATAGGATGGGATAGAGGATAGGATAGGATAGAGGATAGGATAGGATCTAGGATTGGATAGGATAGAGGAAAGGATAGGATAGAGGATAGGATAGGATAGAGGATAGGATAGGAAAGAGGATAGGATAGGATAGAGGATAGGATAGAGTATAGGATAGGATAGAGGACCGGAAAGAGGATAGGATAGGACAGAGGATAGGATAGGATACGATAGAGGATAGGATAGATGATAGGATAGGATAGAGGATCTGATAGATGATAGGATAGGATAGAGGATAGGATAGGATAGAGGGACGGATAGAGGATAGGATAGGATAGAGGATGGTATAGAGGGTAGGATAGAGGATAGGATAGGATAGAGGATAGGATAGGATAGAGGATAGGTTATAATAGAGGATAGGATAGGATAGAGGATCGGATAGAGGATAGGATAGGATAGAGGATAGGATAGGATAGGATAGGATGGGATAGAGGATAGGATAGGATAGAGGATAGGATAGGATAGAGGATAGGATAGGATAGATGATAGGATAGGATAGAGGATAGGATAGGATAGAGGATAGGATAAAATAGAGGCTAGGATAGGATAGAGGATCGGATAGAGGATAGGGTAGGATAGAGTATAGGATAGGTTTGGAAAGAGGGTAGGATAGGATAGAGGAGAGGAGGGGATAGAGGATAGCATAGGATAGAGGAAAGGATAGGATAGAGGAGAGGATAGGATAGTGGATAGGATAGGATAGAGGATAGGATAGGATAGAGGATTGGATAGGATAGAGGAAAGGATAGGATAGAGGATACGATAGAGGATTGGATAGGATAGAGGATATTATAGAGGATAGAATAGGATAGATGATACTATAGGATAGAGGATAGGATATGATAGAGTAAACGATGTTATACAGGATAGGATAGGGTAGAGGATAGGATAGAGGATAGGATAGGATAGAGGAAAGGATAGGATAGAGGATCGGATAGAGGATAGGATAGGATAGAGGATAGGATAGGAAAGAGGGTAGGATAGGATAGAGGAGAGGATAGGATAGAGGATAGGATAGGATAGAGAATAGTATAATATATAGGATTGGATAGGATAGAGGAAAGGATAGGATAGAGGATAGGATAGGATAGAGGATAGGATAGGAAAGAGGATAGGATAGGATAGAGGATAGGATAGATGATAGGATAGGATAGAGGATCTGATAGATGATAGCATAGGATAGAGGATAGGATAGGATAGAGAATCGGATCGAGTATAGGATAGGATAGAGGATAGGATAGGATAGAGGAAAGGATAGGATAGAGGATAGGATAGGTAATTGGATAGGATAGATGATAGGATAGGATAGAGGATAGAATAGGATAGAGGATAGGATAGAGGATAGGATAGGATAGAGGATCGGATAGAGGATAGGATAGGATAGAGGATGGTATAGAGGGTAGGATAGAGGATAGGATAGGATAGAGGATAGGATAGGATAGATGATAGGATAGGATAGAGGATAGGATAGGATAGAGGATAGGATAGGATAGAGGATAGGATAAAATAGAGGCTAGGATAGGATAGAGGATCGGATAGAGGATAGGGTAGGATAGAGGATAGGATAGGATAGAGGATAGGATTGGAAAGAGGATAGGATAGGGGATTTGATAGGAAAGGATAGAGGATAGGATAGGATAGAGGATAGGATAGGATAGAGGATAGGATAGGATAGAGGATAGGATAGACGATAGGATAGGATAGAGGACAGGATAGGATACAGGATTGGATAGGATAGAGTATTGCATAGGATAGAGGATAGGATAGGACAGAGGATTTGATAGGACAGAGGATAGGATAGAGAATCGGATCGAGTATAGGATAGGATAGAGGATAGGATAGGATAGAGGATAGGATAGGATAGATGATATTATAAGATAGAGGATAGGATAGGATAGAGGATAGGATAGGATAGAGGATAGGATAGGATAGATGATAGGATAGGATAGAGGATAGGATAGGATAGAGGATAGGATAGGATAGAGGATAGGATAAAATAGAGGCTAGGATAGGATAGAGGATCGGATAGAGGATAGGGTAGGATAGAGGATAGGATAGGATAGAGGATAGGATTGGAAAGAGGGTAGGATAGGATAGAGGAGAGGAGAGGATAGAGGATAGCATAGGATAGAGGATATGATAGAATAGGATAGAGGATAGGATAGGATAGAGGATAGGATAGGATAGAGGATAGGATAGGATAGAGGATTGGATAGGATAGAGGATAGGATAGGATAGAGGATAGAATAGGATAGATGATAGGATAGGATAGAGGATCGGATAGAGGATAGGATAGGATACAGGATAGGATAGGATAGATGATAGCATAGGATAGAGGATAGAATAGGATAGAGGATAGGATATGATAGAGTAAACGATATTATACAGGATAGGATAGGGTAGAGGAAAGGATAGAGGATAGGATAGGATAGAGGATAGGATAGGATAGAGGATAGGATAGGATAGAGGAGAGGATAGGATAGTGGATAGGATAGGATAGAGGATAGGATAGGATAGAGGATTGGATAGGATAGAGGAAAGGATAGGATAGAGGATAGGATAGGATAGAGGATAGGATAGGATACGATAGAGGATTGGATAGGATAGAGGATATTATAGAGGATAGAATAGGATAGATGATACTATAGGATAGAGGATAGGATATGATAGAGTAAACGATATTATACAGGATAGGATAGGGTAGAGGATAGGATAGAGGATAGGATAGGATAGAGGATAGGATAGGATGGAGGATAGGATAGGATAGAGGATAGGATAGGATAGAGGATAGGATGGGATAGAGGATAGGATAGGATAGAGGATAGGATAGGATACGATAGAGGATAGGATAGATGATAGGATAGGATAGAGGATCTGATAGATGATAGGATAGGATAGAGGATAGGATAGGATAGAGAATCGGATAGAGTATAGGATAGGATAGATGATAGGATAGGATAGAGGAAAGGATAGGATAGAGGATAGGATAGGTAATTGGATAGGATAGGATAGAGGATAGAATAGGATAGAGGATAAGATAGAGGATAGGATAAGATAGAGGATAGGATAGGATAGAGGATCGGATAGAGGATAGGATAGGATAGAGGATGGTATAGAGGGTAGGATAGAGGATAGGATAGGATAGAGGATAGGATAGGATAGAGGATAGGATAGGATAGAGGATAGGATAGGATAGAGGATAGGTTATAATAGAGGATAGGATAGGATAGAGGATCGGATAGAGGATAGGATAGGATAGAGGATAGGATAGGATAGGATAGGATGGGATAGAGGATAGGATAGGATAGAGGATAGGATAGGATAGAGGATAGGATAGGATAGATGATATTATAGGATAGAGGATAGGATAGGATAGAGGATAGGATAGGATAGAGGATAGGATAGGATAGATGATAGGATAGGATAGAGGATAGGATAGGATAGAGGATACTATAGGATAGAGGATAGGATATGATAGAGTAAACGATGTTATACAGGATAGGATAGGGTAGAGGATAGGATAGAGGATAGGATAGGATAGAGGAAAGGATAGGATAGAGGATCGGATAGAGGATAGGATAGGATAGAGGATAGGATAGGATAGAGGACCGGAAAGAGGATAGGATAGGATAGAGGATAGGATAGGAAAGAGGATAGGATAGGATAGAGGATAGGATAGAGGATAGGATAGGATAGAGGACCGGAAAGAGGATAGGATAGGATAGAGGATAGGATAGGATACGATAGAGGATAGGATAGATGATAGGATAGGATAGAGGATCTGATAGATGATAGCATAGGATAGAGGATAGGATAGGATAGAGAATCGGATCGAGTATAGGATAGGATAGAGGAAAGGATAGGATAGAGGATAGGATAGGTAATTGGATAGGATAGATGATAGGATAGGATAGAGGATAGAATAGGATAGAGGATAGGATAGAGGATAGGATAGGATAGAGGATCGGATAGAGGATAGGATAGGATAGAGGATGGTATAGAGGGTAGGATAGAGGATAGGATAGGATAGAGGATAGGATAGGATAGATGATATTATAGGATAGAGGATAGGATAGGATAGAGGATAGGATAGGATAGAGGATAGGATAGGATAGATGATAGGATAGGATAGAGGATAGGATAGGATAGAGGATAGGATAGGATAGAGGATAGGATAAAATAGAGGCTAGGATAGGATAGAGGATCGGATAGAGGATAGGGTAGGATAGAGGATAGGATAGGATAGAGGATAGGATTGGAAAGAGGATAGGATAGGGGATTTGATAGGAAAGGATAGAGGATAGGATAGGATAGAGGATAGGATAGGATAGAGGATAGGATAGGATAGAGGATAGGATAGACGATAGGATAGGATAGAGGATAGGATAGGATACAGGATTGGATAGGATAGAGGATTGCATAGGATAGAGGATAGGATAGGACAGAGGATTTGATAGGATAGAGGATAGGATGGGATAGAGGATAGGATAGGATAGAGGATAGGATAGGATACGATAGAGGATAGGATAGATGATAGGATAGGATAGAGGATCTGATAGATGATAGGATAGGATAGAGGATAGGATAGGATAGAGAATCGGATAGAGTATAGGATAGGATAGATGATAGGATAGGATAGAGGAAAGGATAGGATAGAGGATAGGATAGGTAATTGGATAGGATAGGATAGAGGATAGAATAGGATAGAGGATAAGATAGAGGATAGGATAGGATAGAGGATAGGATAGGATAGAGGATCGGATAGAGGATAGGATAGGATAGAGGATGGTATAGAGGGTAGGATAGAGGATAGGATAGGATAGAGGATAGGATAGGATAGAGGATAGGTTATAATAGAGGATAGGATAGGATAGAGGATCGGATAGAGGATAGGATAGGATAGAGGATAGGATAGGATAGGATAGGATGGGATAGAGGATAGGATAGGATAGAGGATAGGATAGGATAGAGGATAGGATAGGATAGATGATATTATAGGATAGAGGATAGGATAGGATAGAGGATAGGATAGGATAGAGGATAGGATAGGATAGATGATAGGATAGGATAGAGGATAGGATAGAGGATAGGATAGGATAGAGGATAGGATAGGATAGATGATAGGATAGGATAGAGGATAGGATAGGATAGAGGATAGGATAAAATAGAGGCTAGGATAGGATAGAGGATCGGATAGAGGATAGGGTAGGATAGAGTATAGGATAGGATTGGAAAGAGGGTAGGATAGGATAGAGGAGAGGAGAGGATAGAGGATAGCATAGGATAGAGGATAGGATAGGATAGAGGAGAGGATAGGATAGTGGATAGGATAGGATAGAGGATAGGATAGGATAGAGGATTGGATAGGATAGAGGAAAGGATAGGATAGAGGATACGATAGAGGATTGGATAGGATAGAGGATATTATAGAGGATAGAATAGGATAGATGATACTATAGGATAGAGGATAGGATATGATAGAGTAAACGATGTTATACAGGATAGGATAGGGTAGAGGATAGGATAGAGGATAGGATAGGATAGAGGAAAGGATAGGATAGAGGATCGGATAGAGGATAGGATAGGATAGAGGATAGGTTAGGAAAGAGGGTAGGATAGGATAGAGGAGAGGATAGGATAGAGGATAGGATAGGATAGAGAATAGTATAATATATAGGATTGGATAGGATAGAGGAAAGGATAGGATAGAGGATAGGATAGGATAGAGGATAGGATAGGAAAGAGGATAGGATAGGATAGAGGATAGGATAGAGGATAGGATAGGATAGAGGACCGGAAAGAGGATAGGATAGGATAGAGGATAGGATAGGATACGATAGAGGATAGGATAGATGATAGGATAGGATAGAGGATCTGATAGATGATAGCATAGGATAGAGGATAGGATAGGATAGAGAATCGGATCGAGTATAGGATAGGATAGAGGATAGGATAGGATAGAGGAAAGGATAGGATAGAGGATAGGATAGGTAATTGGATAGGATAGATGATAGGATAGGATAGAGGATAGGATAGGGTAGAGGATAGGATAGAGGATAGGATAGGATAGAGGAAAGGATAGGATAGAGGATCGGATAGAGGATAGGATAGGATAGAGGATAGGTTAGGAAAGAGGGTAGGATAGGATAGAGGAGAGGATAGGATAGAGGATAGGATAGGATAGAGAATAGTATAATATATAGGATTGGATAGGATAGAGGAAAGGATAGGATAGAGGATAGGATAGGATAGAGGATAGGATAGGATAGAGGATAGGATAGGATACGATAGAGGATAGGATAGATGATAGGATAGGATAGAGGATCTGATAGATGATAGCATAGGATAGAGGATAGGATAGGATAGAGAATCGGATCGAGTATAGGATAGGATAGAGGATAGGATAGGATAGAGGAAAGGATAGGATAGAGGATAGGATAGGTAATTGGATAGGATAGATGATAGGATAGGATAGAGGATAGAATAGGATAGAGGATAGGATAGAGGATAGGATAGGATAGAGGATAGGATAGGATAGAGGATAGGATAGGATAGATGGTAGGATAGGATAGAGGATAGGATAGGATAGAGGATAGGATAGGATAGAGGATAGGATAAAATAGAGGCTAGGATAGGATAGAGGATCGGATAGAGGATAGGGTAGGATAGAGGATAGGATAGGATAGAGGATAGGATTGGAAAGAGGGTAGGATAGGATAGAGGAGAGGAGAGGATAGAGGATAGGATAGGATAGAGAATAGTATAATATATAGGATTGGATAGGATAGAGGAAAGGATAGGATAGAGGATAGGATAGGATAGAGGATAGGATAGGAAAGAGGATAGGATAGGATAGAGGATAGGATAGAGGATAGGATAGGATAGAGGACCGGAAAGAGGATAGGATAGGATAGAGGATAGGATAGGATACGATAGAGGATAGGATAGATGATAGGATAGGATAGAGGATCTGATAGATGATAGCATAGGATAGAGGATAGGATAGGATAGAGAATCGGATCGAGTATAGGATAGGATAGAGGATAGGATAGGATAGAGGAAAGGATAGGATAGAGGATAGGATAGGTAATTGGATAGGATAGATGATAGGATAGGATAGAGGATAGGATAGGGTAGAGGATAGGATAGAGGATAGGATAGGATAGAGGAAAGGATAGGATAGAGGATCGGATAGAGGATAGGATAGGATAGAGGATAGGTTAGGAAAGAGGGTAGGATAGGATAGAGGAGAGGATAGGATAGAGGATAGGATAGGATAGAGAATAGTATAATATATAGGATTGGATAGGATAGAGGAAAGGATAGGATAGAGGATAGGATAGGATAGAGGATAGGATAGGATAGAGGATAGGATAGGATACGATAGAGGATAGGATAGATGATAGGATAGGATAGAGGATCTGATAGATGATAGCATAGGATAGAGGATAGGATAGGATAGAGAATCGGATCGAGTATAGGATAGGATAGAGGATAGGATAGGATAGAGGAAAGGATAGGATAGAGGATAGGATAGGTAATTGGATAGGATAGATGATAGGATAGGATAGAGGATAGAATAGGATAGAGGATAGGATAGAGGATAGGATAGGATAGAGGATAGGATAGGATAGAGGATAGGATAGGATAGATGGTAGGATAGGATAGAGGATAGGATAGGATAGAGGATAGGATAGGATAGAGGATAGGATAAAATAGAGGCTAGGATAGGATAGAGGATCGGATAGAGGATAGGGTAGGATAGAGGATAGGATAGGATAGAGGATAGGATTGGAAAGAGGGTAGGATAGGATAGAGGAGAGGAGAGGATAGAGGATAGCATAGGATAGAGGATATGATAGAATAGGATAGAGGATAGGATAGGATAGAGGATAGGATAGGATAGAGGATAGGATAGGATAGAGGATTGGATAGGATAGAGGATAGGATAGGATAGAGGATAGGATAGGATAGGATAGGATGGGATAGAGGATAGGATAGGATAGAGGATAGGATAGGATAGAGGATAGGATAGGATAGATGATATTATAGGATAGAGGATAGGATAGGATAGAGGATAGGATAGGATAGAGGATAGGATAGGATAGATGATAGGATAGGATAGAGGATAGGATAGGATAGAGGATAGGATAAAATAGAGGCTAGGATAGGATAGAGGATCGGATAGAGGATAGGGTAGGATAGAGTATAGGATAGGTTTGGAAAGAGGGTAGGATAGGATAGAGGAGAGGAGAGGATAGAGGATAGCATAGGATAGAGGATAGGATAGGATAGAGGAGAGGATAGGATAGAGGATCGGATAGAGGATAGGATAGGATAGAGGATAGGTTAGGAAAGAGGGTAGGATAGGATAGAGGAGAGGATAGGATAGAGGATAGGATAGGATAGAGAATAGTATAATATATAGGATTGGATAGGATAGAGGAAAGGATAGGATAGAGGATAGGATAGGTAATTGGATAGGATAGATGATAGGATAGGATAGAGGATAGGATAGGGTAGAGGATAGGATAGAGGATAGGATAGGATAGAGGAAAGGATAGGATAGAGGATCGGATAGAGGATAGGATAGGATAGAGGATAGGTTAGGAAAGAGGGTAGGATAGGATAGAGGAGAGGATAGGATAGAGGATAGGATAGGATAGAGAATAGTATAATATATAGGATTGGATAGGATAGAGGAAAGGATAGGATAGAGGATAGGATAGGATAGAGGATAGGATAGGATAGAGGATAGGATAGGATACGATAGAGGATAGGATAGATGATAGGATAGGATAGAGGATCTGATAGATGATAGCATAGGATAGAGGATAGGATAGGATAGAGAATCGGATCGAGTATAGGATAGGATAGAGGATAGGATAGGATAGAGGAAAGGATAGGATAGAGGATAGGATAGGTAATTGGATAGGATAGATGATAGGATAGGATAGAGGATAGAATAGGATAGAGGATAGGATAGAGGATAGGATAGGATAGAGGATAGGATAGGATAGAGGATAGGATAGGATAGATGGTAGGATAGGATAGAGGATAGGATAGGATAGAGGATAGGATAGGATAGAGGATAGGATAGGATAGAGGATAGGATAGGATAGAGGATAGGATAGGATAGAGGATAGGATAGGATAGATGATATTATAGGATAGAGGATAGGATAGGATAGAGGATAGGATAGGATAGAGGATAGGATAGGATAGATGATAGGATAGGATAGAGGATAGGATAGGATAGAGGATAGGATATAATAGAGGATAGGATAGGATAGAGGATAGGATAAAATAGAGGCTAGGATAGGATAGAGGATCGGATAGAGGATAGGGTAGGATAGAGGATAGGATAGGATAGAGGATAGGATTGGAAAGAGGGTAGGATAGGATAGAGGAGAGGAGAGGATAGAGGATAGCATAGGATAGAGGATATGATAGAATAGGATAGAGGATAGGATAGGATAGAGGATAGGATAGGATAGAGGATTGGATAGGATAGAGGATAGGATAGGATAGAGGATAGAATAGGATAGATGATAGGATAGGATAGAGGATCGGATAGAGGATAGGATAGGATACAGGATAGGATAGGATAGATGATAGCATAGGATAGAGGATAGAATAGGATAGAGGATAGGATATGATAGAGTAAACGATATTATACAGGATAGGATAGGGTAGAGGAAAGGATAGAGGATAGGATAGGATAGAGGATAGGATAGGATAGAGGATAGGATAGGATAGAGGAGAGGATAGGATAGTGGATAGGATAGGATAGAGGATAGGATAGGATAGAGGATTGGATAGGATAGAGGATATTATAGAGGATAGAATAGGATAGATGATACTATAGGATAGAGGATAGGATATGATAGAGTAAACGATATTATACAGGATAGGATAGGGTAGAGGATAGGATAGAGGATAGGATAGGATAGAGGATAGGATAGGATGGAGGATAGGATAGGATAGAGGATAGGATAGGATAGAGGATAGGATGGGATAGAGGATAGGATAGGATAGAGGATAGGATAGGATACGATAGAGGATAGGATAGATGATAGGATAGGATAGAGGATCTGATAGATGATAGGATAGGATAGAGGATAGGATAGGATAGAGAATCGGATAGAGTATAGGATAGGATAGATGATAGGATAGGATAGAGGAAAGGATAGGATAGAGGATAGGATAGGTAATTGGATAGGATAGGATAGAGGATAGAATAGGATAGAGGATAAGATAGAGGATAGGATAGGATAGAGGATAGGATAGGATAGAGGATCGGATAGAGGATAGGATAGGATAGAGGATGGTATAGAGGGTAGGATAGAGGATAGGATAGGATAGAGGATAGGATAGGATAGAGGATAGGTTATAATAGAGGATAGGATAGGATAGAGGATCGGATAGAGGATAGGATAGGATAGAGGATAGGATAGGATAGGATAGGATGGGATAGAGGATAGGATAGGATAGAGGATAGGATAGGATAGAGGATAGGATAGGATAGATGATATTATAGGATAGAGGAGAGGATAGGATAGAGGATAGGATAGGATAGAGGATAGGATAGGATAGATGATAGGATAGGATAGAGGATAGGATAGGATAGAGGATAGGATAAAATAGAGGCTAGGATAGGATAGAGGATCGGATAGAGGATAGGGTAGGATAGAGTATAGGATAGGATTGGAAAGAGGGTAGGATAGGATAGAGGAGAGGAGAGGATAGAGGATAGCATAGGATAGAGGATAGGATAGGATAGAGGAGAGGATAGGATAGTGGATAGGATAGGATAGAGGATAGGATAGGATAGAGGATTGGATAGGATAGAGGAAAGGATAGGATAGAGGATACGATAGAGGATTGGATAGGATAGAGGATATTATAGAGGATAGAATAGGATAGATGATACTATAGGATAGAGGATAGGATATGATAGAGTAAACGATGTTATACAGGATAGGATAGGGTAGAGGATAGGATAGAGGATAGGATAGGATAGAGGAAAGGATAGGATAGAGGATCGGATAGAGGATAGGATAGGATAGAGGATAGGTTAGGAAAGAGGGTAGGATAGGATAGAGGAGAGGATAGGATAGAGGATAGGATAGGATAGAGAATAGTATAATATATAGGATTGGATAGGATAGAGGAAAGGATAGGATAGAGGATAGGATAGGATAGAGGATAGGATAGGAAAGAGGATAGGATAGGATAGAGGATAGGATAGAGGATAGGATAGGATAGAGGACCGGAAAGAGGATAGGATAGGATAGAGGATAGGATAGGATACGATAGAGGATAGGATAGATGATAGGATAGGATAGAGGATCTGATAGATGATAGCATAGGATAGAGGATAGGATAGGATAGAGAATCGGATCGAGTATAGGATAGGATAGAGGATAGGATAGGATAGAGGAAAGGATAGGATAGAGGATAGGATAGGTAATTGGATAGGATAGGATAGAGGATAGAATAGGATAGAGGATAAGATAGAGGATAGGATAGGATAGAGGATAGGATAGGATAGAGGATCGGATAGAGGATAGGATAGGATAGAGGATGGTATAGAGGGTAGGATAGAGGATAGGATAGGATAGAGGATAGGATAGGATAGAGGATAGGTTATAATAGAGGATAGGATAGGATAGAGGATCGGATAGAGGATAGGATAGGATAGAGGATAGGATAGGATAGAGGATAGGATAGGATAGGATAGGATGGGATAGAGGATAGGATAGGATAGAGGATAGGATAGGATAGAGGATAGGATAGGATAGATGATATTATAGGATAGAGGAGAGGATAGGAGAGAGGATAGGATAGGATAGAGGATAGGATAGGATAGATGATAGGATAGGATAGAGGATAGGATAGGATAGAGGATAGGATAAAATAGAGGCTAGGATAGGATAGAGGATCGGATAGAGGATAGGGTAGGATAGAGTATAGGATAGGATTGGAAAGAGGGTAGGATAGGATAGAGGAGAGGAGAGGATAGAGGATAGCATAGGATAGAGGATAGGATAGGATAGAGGAGAGGATAGGATAGTGGATAGGATAGGATAGAGGATAGGATAGGATAGAGGATTGGATAGGATAGAGGAAAGGATAGGATAGAGGATACGATAGAGGATTGGATAGGATAGAGGATATTATAGAGGATAGAATAGGATAGATGATACTATAGGATAGAGGATAGGATATGATAGAGTAAACGATGTTATACAGGATAGGATAGGGTAGAGGATAGGATAGAGGATAGGATAGGATAGAGGAAAGGATAGGATAGAGGATCGGATAGAGGATAGGATAGGATAGAGGATAGGTTAGGAAAGAGGGTAGGATAGGATAGAGGAGAGGATAGGATAGAGGATAGGATAGGATAGAGAATAGTATAATATATAGGATTGGATAGGATAGAGGAAAGGATAGGATAGAGGATAGGATAGGATAGAGGATAGGATAGGAAAGAGGATAGGATAGGATAGAGGATAGGATAGAGGATAGGATAGGATAGAGGACCGGAAAGAGGATAGGATAGGATAGAGGATAGGATAGGATACGATAGAGGATAGGATAGATGATAGGATAGGATAGAGGATCTGATAGATGATAGCATAGGATAGAGGATAGGATAGGATAGAGAATCGGATCGAGTATAGGATAGGATAGAGGATAGGATAGGATAGAGGAAAGGATAGGATAGAGGATAGGATAGGTAATTGGATAGGATAGATGATAGGATAGGATAGAGGATAGAATAGGATAGAGGATAGGATAGAGGATAGGATAGGATAGAGGATAGGATAGGATAGAGGATAGGATAGGATAGATGGTAGGATAGGATAGAGGATAGGATAGGATAGAGGATAGGATAGGATAGAGGATAGGATAAAATAGAGGCTAGGATAGGATAGAGGATCGGATAGAGGATAGGGTAGGATAGAGGATAGGATAGGATAGAGGATAGGATTGGACAGAGGGTAGGATAGGATAGAGGAGAGGAGAGGATAGAGGATAGCATAGGATAGAGGATATGATAGAATAGGATAGAGGATAGGATAGGATAGAGGATAGGATAGGATAGAGGATAGGATAGGATAGAGGATTGGATAGGATAGAGGATAGGATAGGATAGAGGATAGAATAGGATAGATGATAGGATAGGATAGAGGATCGGATAGAGGATAGGATAGGATACAGGATAGGATAGGATAGAGGAGAGGATAGGATAGTGGATAGGATAGGATAGAGGATAGGATAGGATGGAGGATAGGATAGGATAGAGGATAGGATAGGATAGAGGATAGGATGGGATAGAGGATAGGATAGGATAGAGGATAGGATAGGATAGAGGATAGTATAGGATAGTGGATAGGATAGGATAGAGGATAGGATAGGATAGAGGAAAGGATAGGATAGAGGATCGGATAGAGGATAGGATAGAATAGAGGATAGGATAGGAAAGAGGGTAGGATAGGAAAGAGGAGAGGATAGGATAGAGGATAGGATAGGATAGAGAATAGGATAGGATATAGGATTAGATAGGATAGAGGAAAGGATAGGATAGAGGATAGGATAGGATAGAGGATAGGATAGGAAAGAGGATAGGATAGGATAGAGGATAGGATAGAGGACCGGAAAGAGGATAGGATAGAGGATAGGATAGGATAGAGGATAGGATAGTATAGAGGATAGGATAGGTAATTGGATAGGATAGATGATAGGATAGGATAGAGGATAGAATAGGATAGAGGATAGGATAGAGGATAGGATAGGATAGAGGATCGGATAGAGGATAGGATAGGATAGAGGATGGTATAGAGGGTAGGATAGAGGATAGGATAGGATAGAGGATAGGATAGGATAGAGGATAGGATAGGATAGAGGATAGGATAGTATAGAGGATAGGATAGGATAGAGGATAGGATAGGATAGAGGATAGGATAGTATAGAGGATAGGATAGGATAGAGGATAGGATAGGATAGAGGATAGGATAGGATAGAGGATAGGATATGAAAGAGGGTAGGATAGGATAGAGGATAGGATAGAGGATAGGATAGGATAGAGGATAGGATAGGATAGAGAATAGGATAGTATAGAGGATAGGATAGGATAGAGGATAGGATAGGATAGAGGATAGGATAGGATAGAGGATAGGATAGTATAGAGGATAGGATAGGATAGAGGATAGGATAGGATAGAGGATAGGTTATAATAGAGGAAAGGATAGGATAGAGGATCGGATAGAGGATAGGATAGGATAGAGGATAGGATAGGATAGAGGATAGGATAGGTAGGAGGATAGGATAGGAAAGAGGGTCGAATAGGATAGAGGATAGAATAGGATAGATGATAGGATAGGATAGAGGATCGGATGGTGGGTAGGATAGAGGATAGGATAGAGGATAGGATAGGATAGAGGATAGGATAGGATAGAGGATAGGATAGGATAGAGGACATAATAGGATTGAGGATATAATAGGATTGAAGAAAGGATAGGATAGAGGATAGGATAGGATAGAGGATAAGATATAATAGAGGATGGGATAGGATAGAGGATCGGATAGGATAGAGGATAGGATAGGATAGAGGATAGGACAGAGGATAGGATAGAGGATAGGATACGATAGAGGATAGGATAGGAAAGAGGGTAGGATAGGATAGAGGATAGGATAGGATAGAGGATAGGATAGGATGGAGGATAGGATAGGATAGAGGATAGGATAGGATAGTGGATAGGATATAATAGAGGATAGAATAGGATAGATGATAGGATAGGATAGAGGATCGGATGGAGGGTAGGATAGAGGATAGGATAGAGGATAGGATAGGATAGAGGATAGGATATAATAGAGGATGGGATAGGATAGAGGATCGGATAGGATAGAGGATAGGACAGAGGATAGGATAGAGGATAGGATACGATAGAGGATAGGATAGGAAAGAGGGTAGGATAGGATAGAGGATAGGATAGGATAGAGGATAGGATAGGATGGAGGATAGGATAGGATAGAGGATAGGATAGGATAGTGGATAGGATATAATAGAGGATAGAATAGGATAGATGATAGGATAGGATAGAGGATCGGATGGAGGGTAGGATAGAGGATAGGATAGAGGATAGGATAGGATAGAGGATAGGATAGGATAGAGGATAGGATAGGATAGAGGATAGGATAGGATAGAGGATAGGATAGGGTAGAGGATAGGATAGGATAGAGGATAGGATAGAGGATAGGATAGGATAGAGGATAGGATAGGATAGAGGATAGGATAGGATAGAGGATAGGATAGAGGATAGGATATAATAGAGGATGGGATAGGATAGAGGATCGGATAGGATAGAGGATAGGATGGGATAGAGGATAGGATAGAGGATAGGATAGAGGATAGGATAGAGGATAGGATAGGAGAGAGGATAGGATAGGAAAGAGGGTAGGATAGGATAGAGGATAGGATAGGATAGAGGATAATATAGGATGGAGGATAGGATAGGATACAGGATAGGATAGGATAGTGGATAGGATATAATAGAGGATAGAATAGGATAGATGATAGGATAAGATAGAGGATCGGATGGAGGGTCGGATAGAGGATAGGATAGAGGATAGGATAGGATAGAGGTTAGGATAGGATAGAGGATAGGATAGGATAGAGGATAGGATAGGATAGAGGATAGGATAGGATAGAGGATAGGATAGGATAGAGGATAGGATATAATAGAGGATGGGATAGGATAGAGGATTGTATAGGAAAGAGGGTAGGATAGGATAGAGGATGGGATAGGATAGAGGATAGGATATAATAGAGGATGGGATAGGATAGAGGATCGGATAGGAAAGAGGGTAGGATAGGATAGAGGATCGGATAGGAAAGAGGGTAGGATAGGGTAGAGGTTAGGATAGGATAGAGGATAGGATAGAGGATAGGATAGGATAGAGGATAGGATAGGATAGAGGATAGGATAGGATAGAGGATAGGATAGGATAGAGAAAAGGATAGGATAGAGGATCGGATAGAGGATAGGATAGGAAAGAGGAGAGGATAGGATAGAGGATAGGAGAGGAAAGAGGGTAGGATAGGATAGAGGATAGGATAGGATAGAGGATAGGATAGGATAGAGGAAAGGATAGTATAGAGGATAGGATAGGATAGAGGATAGGTTATAATAGAGGAAAGGATAGGATAGAGGATCGGATAGAGGATAGGATAGGATAGAGGATAGGATAGGATAGAGGATAGGATAGGTAGGAGGATAGGATAGGAAAGAGGGTCGAATAGGATAGAGGATAGAATAGGATAGATGATAGGATAGGATAGAGGATCGGATGGTGGGTAGGATAGAGGATAGGATAGAGGATAGGATAGGATAGAGGATAGGATAGGATAGAGGATAGGATAGGATAGAGGACATAATAGGATTGAGGATATAATAGGATTGAAGAAAGGATAGGATAGAGGATAGGATAGGATAGAGGATAAGATATAATAGAGGATGGGATAGGATAGAGGATCGGATAGGATAGAGGATAGGATAGGATAGAGGATAGGACAGAGGATAGGATAGAGGATAGGATACGATAGAGGATAGGATAGGAAAGAGGGTAGGATAGGATAGAGGATAGGATAGGATAGAGGATAGGATAGGATGGAGGATAGGATAGGATAGAGGATAGGATAGGATAGTGGATAGGATATAATAGAGGATAGAATAGGATAGATGATAGGATAGGATAGAGGATCGGATGGAGGGTAGGATAGAGGATAGGATAGAGGATAGGATAGGATAGAGGATAGGATATAATAGAGGATGGGATAGGATAGAGGATCGGATAGGATAGAGGATAGGACAGAGGATAGGATAGAGGATAGGATACGATAGAGGATAGGATAGGAAAGAGGGTAGGATAGGATAGAGGATAGGATAGGATAGAGGATAGGATAGGATGGAGGATAGGATAGGATAGAGGATAGGATAGGATAGTGGATAGGATATAATAGAGGATAGAATAGGATAGATGATAGGATAGGATAGAGGATCGGATGGAGGGTAGGATAGAGGATAGGATAGAGGATAGGATAGGATAGAGGATAGGATAGGATAGAGGATAGGATAGGATAGAGGATAGGATAGGATAGAGGATAGGATAGGGTAGAGGATAGGATAGGATAGAGGATAGGATAGAGGATAGGATAGGATAGAGGATAGGATAGGATAGAGGATAGGATAGGATAGAGGATAGGATAGAGGATAGGATATAATAGAGGATGGGATAGGATAGAGGATCGGATAGGATAGAGGATAGGATGGGATAGAGGATAGGATAGAGGATAGGATAGAGGATAGGATAGAGGATAGGATAGGAGAGAGGATAGGATAGGAAAGAGGGTAGGATAGGATAGAGGATAGGGATAGGATAGAGGATAATATAGGATGGAGGATAGGATAGGATACAGGATAGGATAGGATAGTGGATAGGATATAATAGAGGATAGAATAGGATAGATGATAGGATAAGATAGAGGATCGGATGGAGGGTCGGATAGAGGATAGGATAGAGGATAGGATAGGATAGAGGTTAGGATAGGATAGAGGATAGGATAGGATAGAGGATAGGATAGGATAGAGGATAGGATAGGATAGAGGATAGGATAGGATAGAGGATAGGATATAATAGAGGATGGGATAGGATAGAGGATTGTATAGGAAAGAGGGGTAGGATAGGATAGAGGATGGGATAGGATAGAGGATAGGATATAATAGAGGATGGGGATAGGATAGAGGATCGGATAGGAAAGAGGGTAGGATAGGATAGAGGATCGGATAGGAAAGAGGGTAGGATAGGGTAGAGGTTAGGATAGGATAGAGGATAGGATAGAGGATAGGATAGGGATAGAGGATAGGATAGGATAGAGGATAGGATAGGATAGAGGATAGGATAGGATAGAGAAAAGGATAGGATAGAGGATCGGATAGAGGATAGGATAGGAAAGAGGAGAGGATAGGATAGAGGATAGGAGAGGAAAGAGGGTTAGGATAGGATAGAGGTTAGGATTAGGATAGAGGATAGGATAGGATAGAGGAGGAAAGGATAGTATAGAGGATAGGATAGGATAGAGGATAGGATAGTATAGAGGATAGGATAGGTAATTGGATAGGATAGATGATAGGATAGGATAGAGGATAGAATAGGATAGAGGATAGGATAGAGGATAGGATAGGATAGAGGATCGGATAGAGGATAGGATAGGATAGAGGATGGGTAGAGGGTAGGATAGAGGATGGGATAGGATAGAGGATCGGATAGGAGATAGAGGGTAGGATAGGATAGAGGATTGATAGGATAGGGATAGAGGATAGGAATAGGATAGAGGATAGGATAGGATAGAGGATATTGGATAGAGGATAGAGGATAGGATAGAGGATAGAGATAGGATTAGGATAGAGGATAGGATAGGAT